>NC_051215.1:48425919-48458419 GCF_015220715.1 Pygocentrus nattereri
GTGTCAGTGAGGGTCTCACTGCAGGGTCACTTTCAAAATAGCTCTAATAGTCTGCTCGAGTGTGCTAACCCGCTAACCTCTGTGTCTGCCCCTCACGGCCACACACACACACACACACATACCCCCCCACCACGGCTCCAAACGTTTTCACAGTTGTTCACTTGGGTCAAAGCGCCTGTTTAAAACGTGTAAATTGAATTTAAAAGAACCTTCAGCCTCTGAAGTCCACACACCATGAAAGGAAAACATTCCTAGAAGTCCTAGACAATGGAGTCCATTGTCAGTATTATAAGCACTAACTGAACTAAGACAGTGTAAACAGACTGGAATTATAGGACAACCTACAGGGAAGTCTCATACATCTCACCGGCCACTTTATTATATTACTGTTCAGTCGCTTGTTAATACAGATAGCCAATCAGCCAATCACACGACCACAACTCGGCGCATTGAGGCGTGTAGAGGTGGTCAAGACGACTTGCTGAAGTGCAGACCGAGCATCAGAACGGGGAAGAAAGGGGATTTAAGGGACTTTGAACGTGGCGTGGTTGTTGGTGCCAGACGGGCTGGTCTGAGTATTTCAGAAACTGCTGATCTGCTGGGATTTTCACACACAACCATCTCTAGGGTTTACAGAGAACGGTCCGAAAAAGAGGAAACGTCCAGTGAGCGGTCAGTTGTGTGGACGAAAATGCCTTGTTGATGTGAGAGGTCAGAGGAGAATGGGCAGACTGGTTCCAGATGATAGAAAGGCAGCAGGAACTCAAATCACCAACCAGAATCTCTGAGGAACGTTTCCAACACCTTGTTGAAAGTCTGGCACGAAGAATGAAGGCAGTTCTGAAGGCCAAAGGGGTTCCAGCCTTTTACTAGCAAGGTGTAACTAATAAAGTGGCCAGTGAGTGATATTTGAAATCTATATATTGCCCTGTGTCAGATTTCCATATGGGACTGGACAATAGGTTTGGTCAAACTGAACGATAAAGCCATTCTTGTATTGAACCTCCCAGTAAACGTAGTTCTGTATTTTTATGGGGAAGTAGTGGGAAATCTGGGGGAATAAAAAGCCTTTGGGTACGATTTTGCCTTATAGCACCCGGCACATACCTCTCTGTCACAAATAGATTAAAAAAATATGCTAATTAAGGCTCATTTAACACGTTTTCATAAGCATTTTCTCTTTTTTTTCCATTTTCTTTTCTTGTTTCCTCATTAAGCTCGTCACATATTAGCGGTAGGCTTACTTTACTAGACCCTAAGGACCTCTACTCCGCTTTTCCAAAGAATAAAAGACCAGGCACTCATAATGACCAACCGTGCACTGCTTGATGAAACAGTTCAAATGGAAATATTGCACAAAGTATGTTTTTCTAATATCTAGCATGTCCTCAAAAGAATTTTGAGGCTAATAATCGAAGAAAATGAAATAATTCTCGTACCAAATGAAAACGTAAGAAAATTTGTGCAGCTAATTTGTCTTTTGCAGCTGGACACTCGTGCTGGTCAGAATGGCCTGGTCAGCATAGCTGAAGATACTAAGAAATTGGTTGCTGACCACATTTTTGTGACAACTTACTCTGCACAGAGGCGTCCTTGTTCTGGGTGACCTGTGATTTTGACTGGACTCGGAGAAGTCCCGTTCCGCCGTGCAGCAGAATTGTGGAGTGGGGTTTTATGGAATAATTCGCCTCTGAGGCTAAGCGGTGCGGTGCTGCTCGCTGGGGAAATTAGTTTCTTCCCTGATGTCTCTTTTTAGTCCTGCAGGCGCCAGTGACCACTGCAGAGGGCAGCTTTGAATTTTATTCTCATAGAACCCTTTAAAAGTTACATTTATTTGATACCTTTGCCCAAAGTAACTTTAATAACTAACTGACTGCAGGAAGCGTCTGCCTGGGAGAAAGTGGAGGTAAGCTCTTTGCTCAAGAACACACTTCCTTAAGTAAAGCCACATCTTGAGTTGTCTTATGTGATTTTATTAAGATGTTAAAATTTTGTTTTGGGCTCATTAAGGCTGACTTAGAGGTAAGCGACTTTTCATTAAGTATTTTCTTTTTTTATTTATTTATTTATTTATTTATTTATTTTCAACATTAAGCTTGTCACATACTAATGAGTGAATTGAACTACTTGAGGACTATGTTTACATCACCAGGCTCAGGCAGGGGCATACATCCAGATAGGCCTGCACACTCTCTAAGCTGTACTGGCTACACACAACCGCCTCGCCTCCAGGCTTTTATTCTACTGTTCTGATTCAAAACGTTTGGTTATGAAAAGATACAAATATCTACTTTTCCACTGGGAAAAACTCATGTAAGGTCCACCACTGGACCTTAAAACCACTGCTGTACTTTTCAGGGTACACTTACATTGTAGCTTGATGAATGAATCACGTACCTGCATGGTACCTTCATTTCTAACAGTGCATAGGGCTGGGCTGATCACATGCCTACCCAATCAAATGGGGGAAGAATAATAGAAAATGCAGGTTGATTTGTGTTGATTAAGCCTTCTTATTTTCTCAGCTCTCCAGTCACAGCACTGCATCTGCTGCTATCTCCAGTGCGAGCTGCCAATTTGTTATCAGTGTGACAGTGTTTGAATGTGAAGCTCCAGTTCTGTCCTGATGTTGTCATCACTACGGAGGCTGAAATATCTAGCATCAGTGAATCAAAGGTAAGACATTACCTTTGTAACGAGGCAGTCGTGGGCTGGAGGTCAGGGAACCAGCCCTGTGACCGGAAGGTTGCCGGTTCGATCCCCAGTGCTGACAGTCCATGACTGAGGTGTCCTTGAGCAAGACACCTAACCCCCAATTGCTCCCTGGGTGCTGTGGATAGGGCTGCCCACCTCTCCGGGCAAGTGTGCTCACTGCCCCCTAGTGTTTGTGTATACACTAGTGTGTATGTGGTGTTTCATTTCACGCATGGGTTAAATGCGGAGGTGGGATTTCTTGTCTTTGCACACCTCAGGTGTCTGATTTCGTCCTAGTCATGTCTTCTTGGCCCGCGATGGCAAGTTTTAGTCTAGGATGTTAAAGTTTAGCTCAGGTTTTTATGCTTACTGTGTTGTTTTTTCCTTGTCTTTGTGCATCTCAGCTGTTTAATTTGAACTCATGTATTTTTTATTGAACAAATAAGCCTTTGGCAAGTGGATGCCTGCTTTATAGTCTTTATAATAAAGGGTGTTGCAGTGTTTGTTGTGTTTGTCTGAATCCATTATTCTGGTTGATTGCCAGAGCACGCGGTACTGTGGGACAGAGTGCATTTGGAAGTTGTACCTATGCGACACAGATCTGAGCCACTTAAGCCTCATTGCTGATCTTTATAACTTGTTTGCATTTGCATAGGTAAGTGACTGAAATCTGTCTTCAATGTGAATGAGCCTGAGACCTGAAAGGACTGCATTCACACATCCTAATCAACACCACAATGTGAATTAAACGTGCAACATGAACCCGCAGAACAAATCTTCGCCACAAAGATAATTTGAGCATTCAACAAGCTGAAGATGAAAAAGACTGGCACTAACTAAGGTTTGGTGCATCGGCTACTTCGGGCAGTCGTGGGCTGGAGGTCAGGGGACTGGCCCTGTGAACAGAAGGTTGCTGGTTCAATCCCCAGAGCCGACAATCCATGACTGAGGTGTCCTTGAGCAAGACACCTAACCCCCAATTGCTCCCTGGGCGCTGTGGATAGGGCTGCCCACCGCTCTGGGCAAGTGTGCTCACTGCCCCCTAGTGTGTGTGTATATTCACTAGTGTGTATGTGGTGTTTCACTTCATTGATGGCTTAAATGTGGAGGTGGAATTTCCCTGTTTGTGGGATTAAAAAGTATCACATAACTTAACACTGAATGATGGCACATGCACAGTGGAAAAAAACCCACATAAATTTCGATCTGACGATTCTCATTAAGGCAATGTAAGACAAATGTGAGTGGCTCAGACCTGATTTAAAAAGATCAGATATGTATGCTCACTTGGCTCTGAAAACATCATGTTCAAGTGACAGTATTGATTAGGATGTGTGCATGCAGGTCGTTTCAGGATATAGGTTCATTCACATTACAAATAAATTTGAGTCACTTACACCAATAGAATGCCAATAGAATGGGAAACACTGGAGCAGGTGCACATGAGCCTAAGGTTATAGCACCTGCTAGGGTATTATAGAGCCCCCCAGCATTGGGACGTGGAGCAGTGGAACGGTGTTCTCTGAAGTGATGGAGCTCAATGCAGTACCTTTGGGACGAGTTAGTGTTTGTGATCCAGAACTAATCATCCAACATCAGTACCTGACCTCACTAATGCTCTTGTGGCTGAATGCAATCAAATCCTCACAACACTGTTCCAACATCTAGTGTAAAGCCTTTCCAGAAGGGTAGAGGCTGTTGCTGCAAGAAAGCTCCCTCTTAATAACCTTGAAATGGTGTCTACAAACTTTTGGACATCCATCCATCCATCCATCCATCCATCCTCTAAGCCGCTTCTCCGTCAGGGTTGCGGGGGGGTGCTGGAGCCTATCCCAGCAGTCATCAGGCGGAAGGCAGGATACACCCTGGACAGGTCACCAGGCCATCGCAGGGCAGACAGACAGACACAGTCACTCACACCCAGGGGTAATTTAGCATGTCCAATTGGCCTGACTGCATGTATTTGGACTGTGGGAGGAAGCCAGAGAACCCGGAGGAACCCACGCAGACACAGGGAGAACATGCAAACTCCACACAGAAAGGACCCCAGTCACCCGGCCAGGGAATCGAACCCAGACCCTCCTTGCTGTGAGGCGACAGCGCTACCCACCACGCCACCGTGCCGCCACTTTTGGACATGTTTTGTATATTATTATAATATACAATATAGTATATAATGTACAATATATGTAACATAGCAAATATCTAAAGTTGCACAAATGACTAGTTAATATATAGTGAGCTTTATATAGTGGCAGCAACAACTAACTTGCAGTGCTGCTAATTATCTGTGAAATCACATGGCTTTTTGTTATACATGCTGTAGATGAGCAATTTCCCCAGCCTTTCTGTTGGGTGTTCCGTGGTTATCCTGGCAAATCACGTTTGATCAGCTGTATTTGCTGTTCAGGTTACTGTCTCTGCTGAAGTCTGCTATAATCCTATAATCCTGCTGACTTACTATCATTTTAAGGTCAATCAAAATAACTTGCTTTCATGAGCCCTGACTTTGTTTTAGAAATGCTGTGAAGTGCCATGTACCATGTCTCAGATCCTGGAAACCACATACAAAACCTTACGGAAAACCCCTACCAGGACTTCTCAGGCCCCATCAGTCATAAGTGGATGAGCATTAAGAGGAATCTGCTTTGTAACTTTGTAGCTGTAGTTAGTGGGCAGTACTAGTAGTTAGTTAGTTAGTTGACAGTAAAGACTAGAGTCTTCATCTGAAAAGTCTGCTCAACATTTTATTGAGAAAAAAGATTTAAATGGGAATCCCACAGATGCCTACAAAACATGGTTGTTAAGAAGTCCTTTATTGGATGGTTTGTCGTGAAATATGCCATCCTAGTCAAGATTGCTCACGGCGGTTGTGAGAGGAACCAGGAACCAGATGTACAAAGAACATAATGCCTTTAAAAGCTGCATCACGGAAGCTTATTGCATGACATGGTTACAGATAGGTTGGCTGATGCCTGAGACATTGTTGTATGATAGTGTTAGAAAGGCTCTGGTCTGGACCATATTGTCTTAAAATCCATTCACGATGGCGAAGTATATGAACGGCGTTGTGAGACAAAGTAGCCCCCAAAGAAACCTTTTTTAATGGTTTACCACCCTTTTTACTATTATCAACATCACACATAACTTGTGAAGAAGCATGTACGTTCACTGGTGGTTTTGGATTCTAAATAAAATGCCTATATTTGGGTCCCGAGTGAGTTTCTCTGTAACACCATTTCATGTCGGACCACTTCACATGATTTTGTTTACATCTCAACCACTGAGTTGTGCAGAAATGTTGAAAAATCACTAGAGTTCCCCAGATTTCTTAAGTGTGAGGCACCAGTTCCCTCTCCTTTTTGGGGTATTTTTAAACAAAATTCCTGAGTTAAAAATGCTTCATAATGCTTTGCATGTTTCCAGTAAGAGACAGACAGAACAGTCTAGTACCCGCACTGTCTGATCATGCAGCCATCCTTTTGTAGCACATGCCGAATGTTTCCTGCTGTTGTCATGCTGAAATGAGTAAGCCGTGCCTGAAAAGAATAGAAATTGTTTGCTCTAAAATCTGAATATATCTTTCAGCACTACAGCGTAACTACACAGTAAGACTAAAATGCACTGCTCTGTAACAATAAATTATACCAGCCTTGCTTAAAAATGTGAACACATCTTTAAAAAAACTGTAAAAATATCATTTTTTATTGTGGTCAGTTGTGCCTCCGCAGCACCCCTCTGGTTCAACTCTGCTATAGGCGTGGATGACGTGCCTTTGTGCTTCACAGTATGCAAAGCGGTCAATGTTACCGCCCCCTGATGACACTGTACTATATATATATACTAAACGTATATAACTCTAATCTAAGCCTAGTTTGTAAGAAAGATGTTGGACCTATTCATTAAAATGAATGAATTAAAAAATCTCATTATTTTATTTTTAATAGTTTTGTATCATTATTTTTTAATTTGTATTATTGTATTATGACTTCATTAATCTCATCTTCTTTTGATCTTACTCTATCATTTCAACCTCGGGTTTAATTTTGATCTACTTTTATCTTTTATTCAGTTATTTTAAATTTTCTTTTAATTAAAAATGGTTAGATGTAGTTATTATTTTCTTTGTCATGTCAATCCCTGTTCTTGTAAATGCTCGGCTACATTGTAAATGTGGGTTGCCCTCGATGCACTTCCGAGTCAAAATAAAGGTTGATTGATTGATTAAGTGAGGATTCTTGCAAGTCTCCCTAAAGCTGCCAGCCTTGCATCCAGTCCACTTTTCCCTTCACAGCTCAGCTCTTTGGCTGAACAGGCATCAATGGCAAGCAACACTGGAACTTCGGAAAGCGAAATGGTTCAGGAAAGGTTTGAATTTAGGTGGTAACTGAATCGGATGTAACAGAACATAAGGATTTAGGGCCACTGCAGGAAACCCTGGCTGTTTTTTTCGGGTAGCTAACGTACCTACTCTAAAAACACCCACCTGGTTTCCCTCGCAGACCCACCTCCAAACCCGTAGATCACTGCAGTGCCCCGCCCAACGAGCCCCTCCCATTTTTGAGCATTTTTCTAAGTTGGGTCAGGGATGGAGTCAGCTGAATATAGTGGAGTGTTGTTACTCTTTAAAGGTGCTTTCACAAGTTACCCACTAATACCCCCCAACTATGACAGACTCTGGAATTTGGACTGGGTGGTCCTGTTCTTCTTTGGCCTAGAGAGCACAACGTCCATTGTTTTCATAGGCAATCAGAAACCTGGACTCATCATGCCACAATACACATTTCCACTTAGTCCATTTGAGATTAAGTCCAGAGACATTCTGGAATTTGTGGACATACGTTAACATTGCATTTGTGGATGCAGCGACGACCAGCTTGACAAAGTATTCTCAAGGCCATGTGGCGAAATCCATCACAGAAACATGCTGAATTTTAATGCAGTACTGTCTGAATAATCAGAGGTCATAGACGTTCAGTCGTGGTATTTGCCCTTACCTCAATTTGTCCTGAATTCCATCATCTTTAATCATTTAGTAATATAAAAAGGGGGGAAAAACTAAAGTAAAGGGTGTGTGTGTGTAAAATCCTTAAAAAAAAGCCTATTAATGTTAGAATGTTGTTCTTAAACAGCTGGACTATATGTTGATGCACGTTTGGCAAAGTGATGAGTCTCAACCCCTCTGTCCTCATAAAGGACCAGGCCCTTCCTGCATACTCCTTACATACCCATGATTACGTCACCTATTTAAGATGTTTTCTGAATATTTAACAATGTTCCTGGTGTTACATTGTCCCTGTTTTAACTAGTTTGGAATGTGTTGCAGGCATCAATATTAGAACCAGTGTACATTTACAAAGAAACAATGAAGCTGATCAGAAAAACATTCAATATCTTCTCTTTTTACTGCTTCGTTCAAATACAGGCCAAAGCAGATTTACAAATGACTGAACGATTCTGGTTTTTATCTGCATTTCACATACTGTCCCAACATTTTTGGAACTGGGTTTGTGTTTTCAACTCAGCGCTGACCATGTGAGCAGGAGCAGTTAACAGTATAGCACCTACAAAACACGTAAAGAAACGGCCTTCACTGCCGTCCTTGCATAGAGGTGCCAGCTTTCACGCTGTAGCAACCACGTCACTTATTTCACATGGGAGTTTTGTTTATAGTGTTAAAATAACCCAGTCTGCATTATTTTTCTCTGTTTATTTATACCTGTTGGATATGGCATGCACTGATATATTAGTAGTCACCACTGGGGCAGACCTTTTAAAGAGATTTTTAGCAGATGTTGGCTGGTTTGAAATGCGTTTTGACAAAGTTCGAGTAATTTATCTTCATTTATTATGAGCAAAAGTCATTAACAGACATGGCCTATTAATCCTGCAGTACTGACGAAGCACTAGTGAGAACAAAGATGCACAGGGTAGCACTAAAAACTGCCTCAGCACTTTTCACCATTGTTTAATCCTTTCTCTTATATTAAGACTTACAAGACTTCATGATTTTCCTAGCATTTCCTGGCATTGTGTTCACAACTAACGCCCCCCCCCCCCTCTATTACCTTTGGCAGAGTGCAGTATCTTTGTGTCTGAGGCTCAATGAGTCGTGACTGGAGCCTAACAACAGCTCAGCAGCTATTACAGCGGAAGATGTGTGAATAAAGGGAGTCGATGAAAATCCAGGTGGCAGTAAGTGACCTTAGTTGGTGAGGAAACTCGGGGCAGAGTCAGTGCAGCTAGCAGAGAGACAGTAATTCACAGCCATTTGCTGGCACAGATAAAATACGACACCTGGCTCAATGGAGCCACACTTGGATATCACTGGGGTGTCTCTGACCATTATGGATGCTGTAAAAGGATGCTCCATCTTTGTCTCTGCATTTGTGAGTATGTGACTTGTGTGCTTAGAGAGAGTGTCAGGGTACAGGGCGGGTTATGTTACCCGCTCTTCTGCCTTATCGTAATGTGCGGTAAGTCATGTGACCAGATGCAAGTAAGCAGAGCTTAGGAAAGAGCCATTACATCCCTGTTGAGGCAATAAAGGAGTTTTTATAACAAGGCCACTGTTGAAAACGGTAGGAATTCACAGGCTGAATTTCCTGTAAGTGAGCTAAATGTTAAATCTCTAGTTTAAACCTTAGAAGTCAAAGTTATCTGCAGCAATAACACAAGCATGGTGAGCTTTATGCGTGGAACAGAAATTGATTTGGTAGAACAGGCTGGGATCTCAATATCATACAGTTTTATATATAGCAAAAATGAAGAGTGCCTGAATATGTGCCTTGTAGTGGTTAATATTTTAAGGTTTGCACCATGTCTTGCCATGACACTTGGGTCATAATGATACATATCTTTTAAAGTTCAGTATGACTTTCAATTCTGAGACCAAGATTCAATTATATTTGATAAATTGGATATACTGCATGTTAAAATCATGCATGTAATTCTACAGAGCTCTGATTATATACTATACAGGTTGGTTTTGCTCAGATAAATAAAAGATTTTCCAACGCTGGCCACACCACCAAAACACAATAAATCCCCCTTTGATTGGGGGTGTGTGCATAGGATAAGCCCCTCCCACTAGCTGCCCTCTTTACTCTGATAGGATGCACCCAGGGACCTTGCTGGCAGCAGATAACAAAAGAGAGACCCCCAGAATTTCAATTTTTTGCCACCTATCGATGGGTTACCAAGCACTGAAATATATAACCGATGTTTCTTTCTCAGGAATATATACCATTGACTGTGGTTTGTTGTCATGCCACTTTAAAAGTGACTGAGAAAGTTATTGTGAGAATGAGAAAAGGATTGTACACGGCGCTACCAGGCACGGCTGTGCGGTCTGTGGTAGAGAAGCTGAATTGTGTGAAACTTGACTTGGTGGATGTTATTTAGGAATCTTTCTAATTTCTGCCTGAGTGAGATTGATGTGGATGTCATTAGGATGCCTGTAAGGTACACCATCTTTCTGACTTTAAAGAATGAGATGTGCTTAGTTATGTTACTGAACCAGCCTGTGTTATCATAGGTTTGCGTGATGCCTGCATGATTAAATTTTACAGTCTTTCTATTTGAATTCTGAATCGTCTGAATCATCTTTGTCATGTCACTTCACAGAAAATATATAAATATAAATATATCTCTCACAGCTCACAGAAAGCTGGTGGAAGTGCTGATGCTACACTTTTAATACCACGTTTAAGTGTGTTTATGATTTGGATGTGATGAAAAGTTCTGTTTTCGTTCCATAGAAAGAGCAACGTCCTTCACATTTTTGCCACATTTTTTTCTAGGCACTAAAACAAAAAGTGCAGAACTTGTCAATACATAGTGCAGAATAGAAATGTAATTCAGTGGTTAATTCACTATGTAATTAAATCTAATTACATCAGTAGTAACTGAGTAACCCTCAGCCCCCTAAGAGATAAACCAGCTCTTTGTAATGTTAAAATAGAAAACCGAGGTGTAACACATGATTAAAGATCATGTTGCATCTGAAAAATTGCTGTTGGTGAGATCACACAAAGGTAGCTTTGGGCTTGCTGTGCTCGTTGCTCTCACGTGAGCCTTTAGAGGGGTTGACCGTGGTCTTCATGGTTGGTTTAATGGGTGGTTTATCAGGCAGCAGTGTATGTGAAGTGTGGTAGACTCCTTTCCTGATTCTCCCCTTGCGGCGGCTCAGATCTCCAGGCAGACCCTCCAGACCCAGCTCTCTGTCCTGAGGCCTGGGGACTTCCACACACACCCCGTCCACATCCAGCGCCTGACGAGTGGGCAAAGGAGAGTGCTTGGTCCCCCCTCTGACCCGTGGCGGTGGGGGTGGGGGAGCAGGCGCAGGTGCAGACGGTGCTCTCTTGTGGGAGAGTTTGGAAATGCCTCTCCTCTCCGTCTGACGCCTCTCGTCTTTTCCTGACGAAGGCCCCGAGTGCACAGGAGAGAGTGAACACAGGCAATTAGTGGACAAGAGCCATACTGCACGCAGTGGGTCTGTGCTCAGTCTGCTTTCAGCCTTAACGAGAGTTTGATATTGTACATAAACATTTTTACAGTTCATTCTCCAATCCATACAGCACATACACTATATGTCCAAAAGTATATAGACACCCTTTATAATTAGTGAATTAAGCTACCTAAAAGTGCTCTGGCTGACAAAGAGTTCAGTTGCACCTACACTGCTTGAATAATCCCCAAAGAAAAGCAATGCCATTAGAATGGGACACTCTGAAGGAGCCAGAGGTCACCGTGCCCAGTGCCAGTCGTCAGCCAGAGGGAGCTGTGTTCTCTGGAGTGACAGAGCTCCATCCAATACCTTTGGGATGAGTCCGAGTGGCGTTTGTGATCCAGAGCTAATTATTCAACATCAGCACCCACCCTCACTCATGCTCTTATGTTTAAATGCAATCAAATCCTCACAGCAATGTTCTAACATCTAGTAAAAAAGCCTTCCCAGAAGTGTAGAGGCTGTTAGTGCAGCAAAGGGTGACAACGTCCTATTAATACTATTGATTTCAGAACAAAATATTGGGTGAGCAGGTGTCTATAAACTTTTGGCCGTACATACATTCCAATTAAACTGTTTTGGATTCATTGTTTTTGTGATCTCATGAAAACCAGCACTTACTGGGGCAGCGGTTTAGCCACACCCATTCATACTAAAGGTACACTGAGCGTTCGAGCTTGAGCTGCCTATTGAACGAGGCATTAAATCAGAGGTGGACATCAGGGGAACATAAGAAGAACACAAGAAAACTGTAGGATATTAGACCCTTTAGATCTGGAAAGGTCTGATCTGAAATCTTCATTGGACGTCCACCACTGTTCATAAGTTTGGAATCACTTAAAACAAAGCAGAACTAAATCTAAGTGTAAGATATGAAGTAAAACGTACAAAAAATATTTTGTCTCTGGTACAAGAGACAACTATGTGGGAGGCAGCCACAGAGGGGAGCCAGAAGATCAGAAGCAGACTAAAGTTAATGAAATATACCTAAACCTTGAGCGAAGGCACTGAGAAACGGAGGCAAGACAAGAGCTGCACTTGTAGTCTGCGAAGATAACTAGCGTTGGAAGTCATTTCGGGTCATGAAAGTCATTGCTTGAGTTATTTAGGCCAGGAGGGCTTGTATATGTGTGTTAATAGAACGAAGCCCTCGCTCATCCACGTCTGGTCTGTGGTGCTCTCTGGAGGAAGACAAAAGCCAAGCCGCCGTGTGTGTGTATTTTATTATTGTAATATTATGCTTGGGCTCTGCGGCTTCACATCAAATCATTTGTTGGAAGGTGTACAGAAAATGTTAGATGTGTCCAGAATGGTGAGCAGAGCCGGAGAGGCTGACCTGAAGCTTCAAGACTGTAGTTAAAGTAATATTAGCATCCAGACTCGTACTTGAAACGTGGCACATAAATCTGGAGACAGATAACTTGAAAAAGACAGTATATTTATCATCGAATAACTTCTTGTCCCCTAACAAAAAATATTGAAATAGATTTTCTGGTGTCTAGATAATCATTTCAATTTATACTGAATAGCATTATTAAATGAAATGATATCAATAAGACTAGGGAATCCAAACACTTGAACAGTAGTGTTTAAATAGGTTCGCAATGAGAAAAGGGACAAAAAACAACACTCAACTCAACAACGCAGGCACAAACACAAACTTGCATATCGTTGCTGTCTGAATAAAAACCTTCGGGAAGCAGGACATCATTTCTGAACTTTCAATGCAAGTTAACGTAAACAGATTTCATTACAAGTCATTTTGGACTATTTTTTGGTCCAAAATACCAAGAAGTGGTATTTTTAAATTGCGTCAATACTGAAGGTGAAGGGTTTCATTCGGGCAATGGCGATATGCAATCATTAAACCGTTTATCCTCACGATTTAAAGAGTAATTCCACCAATTTTTCCCCAAATGCATCATTAAGTGGTTTGAATGTGTGCACAGTCGTTCAGGAGAAACTTGCCGCATCAGACTTGTTCACAGTAGTGGTGTTAGAAACCAGACGTCTCAACTTTTAATGCCTCTAAAAGCTCCTTCAAAATTATTACAGAAAAAATCTCCTGATGCCCGAGACGTTGCCCTGATTTAATCGGTTTATGGCTTTTGTAAGTCAAACTAGTGCCATTCTCAACACTGCATATATAAACTATATAAAAGTTTAGGTTCACTGATTGACTGCTCATGTATTCAGTAAATAAAATGGCAATATTTGCATCATGACTCCTCCTTCCTTTCACCACTGTACAGAAATCTGATGTTAAGTGCCCCTACAGTGCTTCACGTCACACCAAACCAAACCACTATGAAGAGCTTTGTTCACGTCCTAATGTTTGGAAGAAATGCTGAAAAATTTGGTGCAATTCCCCTTTTAAATGTAAAGAAACGATAACAGGAGGAAACAAGAAAGAGAAGAAGAAGAGCACGACAAATGTCTGAAGTAAAACGTACAGCTTTGCCGTAACTGACCCTCTCAATCAAGGTGAACCTTTCACTTTAATTTGCAGCAGTATGTCAGCAAATGGACCTGGGCAGAGATGGATGACCACACTGGCCTAATTCTGGAGCCATCACTCTCGATCTTGTCATAAGACGAGTCATTTTCCGTCACATGTCAGTAAACACTGAGCTAACGGTTCTTTTTTCCCCACTGAATTAAGACCACCGTCTGTCCTGCTGTGGAAACGAGAAGAGAAATACATCCACGAGGGACGCCTTCAATCAGATCGCTGCTGTGCTTCGCATGTTCTGGAGGAGCAGGTCAGAAATTCCTCCACACGTCGTGCTCAAAGTCCCAAAAGAGTCGGGCCTGTTCGTTTGAGAGCGTCAGTAAAAGAATGTGGACAACTTGAGGAACCGCTGCTCATATCTGTGGGTGTGTTTTGCTGTTTTAATCATGTATCTGGTTTGTGTGCAGCAGTATTCAGTATTCAATAAGTCAATATAGCTTATAGTCAATAAGCTGTGGAAGAGAATGGATGGAATTGACCAAATGTAATGAGCGTTTACATTTAGCCACACTGCCCCCTTGTGGTAAGTGTTCCACCTCACAGCGTGAGTTAGGTCTGGACCAGGACTGCGCTGGAGTTTGGCCTCTGGTGAAAAGTGACTACCAGTGAAGAACGAGAGAGAGAGAGAGCGTTTTCAGAGAAATACTGGGACAGAGGAGGAGTTAAGTAACTATGCCACTGTGCTGCAGTGTTGACCAGTTGAGAACATGGAAATGTTCTCTCACAGTCAGCCTATTAAAGTCTTGGCGGATATGAAGCCATCAATCAGTGGTGCACTGCCTGCCATGTCCAGATGGTGGAGCCATGTCTCTGCTGAGTGCTACCGCTTACCTGGTGAAGCGCCGACTCGCCAGGCAGCTTCTGCTGTATTTGTGAAAGAGAACTAATCCTAGATCTTTGCTCTGGGATTCTGCCGGGCCCTTTTCCTATCAGAAGTCCTATAATGAGGGCTATTTCCTGCTGTAAGCAATATAAGTGGTTGCTTAGGGCATCGAGGCCTGTTGAGCATATTGTGTTTTTGTCATTTTTATTTATTTATTTTGCTTTTTTGTCTTTGCTGTTTGTTTTTATGTACTTCTGTATCATCCAAAAAAAAAACTATGTGAATATGTACATGTTTAGACATAAACAAGACATAAATGTTTTGTATAAATAAAATATGTACAAGCCATTTTTCCACGTTATAATAGATTTTTTGTGTTTATTTATTTCATTTAACATTAAAGTGTTCAGTTTTTTATTGGCAACTCAGTTAACACAGTGGTCTATTTTGCCTGTATATAGTAAATTCTTGTTTTTTTCATGTGTCCACCTCTGTATTTACTAAACATTTGTCCTCATAAAAATGGATTATGTTTTCATTCTTTTTATCCTCTGTGACGGCCCCCAAATGATCAGCAACAGCCCTGCCTACAGTCAAATTACCCACACAGTCTGAATGGCTGGAGGGCAAACTAGTGGCTATTATTATAGAGGTAGCTAGAGTTGTAAATATGCAGAGGTTGGCTTAATGCTGGCAGAGGAGCAGGCACTTGTTAATACTTATGTTATGACATTTGACATATGAAATTTTTGAAGACTGATTTGTGAGGGGAAAAAAACGATTTTTTTTTCTCAATCTTTTCAGTGTTTTTCTAAGCAAATGATAACAAATGATAACCCTGATCTTGTTTGTAACAATCAAGAGTTACTGTGCAACAGCTCATAAGGTCAGATGTTCCTGACTGATGCAAGGATTAGCTTTTAATTCCTAAACGATCAGCCTGTGAACCCTAACACACCTTCAGAATGACCCGTTACAGGTGGGTCAACACATGGACTTAAAAAAAGAAAGTCATAAAGGATGCTTTGATCAGATTTTGCCAAAGCAGAAAGGAGACTTGTGACAGTCGTGTGCTAAAAATACAGTATGAATGAGACCAAACATTCAAAAGCATCTCCTGGCCCATCACGAGACCCAGTCTTACTTTGGTCAGGTTAAAATGTTAGGAGTGTCTAAATCTGGCCTTCGTAACACTCTTCCTCTTTTGATAAGACGAACCATAAAGTGTGATTTTCTGGACAAAAAAAAAAAAAAACGTACAACACACGATTTGACAGAGTAATTGGTCCAAGGATGGGCTTAAATCTATGATTAAAGAAAACAACTCAATAATCGAATAGAAAGCAATTAAGGCCATTAAACCAGGCGGCTTCATCAGTGTTTGATTAGCATTTAATTTCCTTCTTCGTGCTTGTGCTAACTATTGATCCATAGATCAAAATTCAAATATAGACTTTAGCAAAGGCAGCAGGTTGGACCAAAGACAGCATGGGGGTCAGATGAACTAGGTAAGGTCATTTAGACAAAGTCTAATTCTTCCCTGAATGCTGTCTATACACAAACTAGAACAGCCTCATTCAAAATTCAGCCTGTGAGTTTGCCAATTACTCGTTACTCTAGCTCTACTCACTTCCTCTCAGCACAACAACACAGAACAAACAGGCCTTGTTGATGGTAATGAACCAGCGCGATGAGAGAGAGAGAGAGAGAGAGAGAGAGAGAGAGAGAGAGAGAGAGAGAGAGAGAGAGAGAGAGCGAGAGAGAGAGCGAGAGAGAGAGAGAGAGAGAGAGCGAGAGAGAGAGAGAGAGAGAGAGAGAGATCAGTAGAGTGGCAGGCTATGGAGACATAACGAGTGATTAGTACAATGGAAGGCACTTTGGGTCAGAGAGAGTGAGATTAGTGCTACGGTGGAGAGAGAAATAAAGAGACTAGTACAGTAGAGGGCTGTGGGGATGAGAGAAAGGGAGGGTGATTTGTATTTTGTACTGCTATTGAGAGAAAGAAAGAGAGTAATTAGTACCTTGGACTGTTACAGAGAGAGAAGAGAGAGTTACTAGAACCTTGGACTGGTACAGAGAGAGAAGAGAGAGTTACTAGAACCTTGGACTGCTACAGAGAGAGAAGAGAGAGTTACTAGAACCTTGGACTGCTACAGAGAGAGAAGAGAGAGTTACTAGAACCTTGGACTGTTACAGAGAGAGAAGAGAGAGTTACTAGAACCTTGGACTGCTACAGAGAGAGAAGAGAGAGTTACTAGAACCTTGGACTGCTACAGAGAGAGAAGAGAGAGTTACTAGAACCTTGGACTGCTACAGAGAGAGAAGAGAGAGTTACTAGAACCTTGGACTGCTACAGAGAGAGAAGAGAGAGTTACTAGAACCTTGGACTGTTACAGAGAGAGAAGAGAGAGTTACTAGAACCTTGGACTGCTACAGAGAGAGAAGAGAGAGTTACTAGAACCTTGGACTGCTACAGAGAGAGAAGAGAGAGTTACTAGAACCTTGGACTGTTACAGAGAGAGAAGAGAGAGTTACTAGAACCTTGGACTGCTACAGAGAGAGAAGAGAGAGTTACTAGAACCTTGGACTGTTACAGAGAGAGAAGAGAGAGTAACTAGAACCTTGGACTGGTACAGAGAGAGAAGAGAGAGTTACTAGAACCTTGGACTGTTACAGAGAGAGAAGAGAGAGTTACTAGAACCTTGGACTGCTACAGAGAGAGAAGAGAGAGTTACTAGAACCTTGGACTGGTACAGAGAGAGAAGAGAGAGTTACTAGAACCTTGGACTGCTACAGAGAGAGAAGAGAGAGTTACTAGAACCTTGGACTGCTACAGAGAGAGAAGAGAGAGTTACTAGAACCTTGGACTGCTACAGAGAGAGAAGAGAGAGTTACTAGAACCTTGGACTGCTACAGAGAGAGAAGAGAGAGTTACTAGAACCTTGGACTGCTACAGAGAGAGAAGAGAGAGTTACTAGAACCTTGGACTGCTACAGAGAGAGAAGAGAGAGTTACTAGAACCTTGGACTGTTACAGAGAGAGAAGAGAGAGTTACTAGAACCTTGGACTGCTACAGAGAGAGAAGAGAGAGTTACTAGAACCTTGGACTGCTACAGAGAGAGAAGAGAGAGTTACTAGAACCTTGGACTGGTACAGAGAGAGAAGAGAGAGTTACTAGAACCTTGGACTGTTACAGAGAGAGAAGAGAGAGTTACTAGAACCTTGGACTGCTACAGAGAGAGAAGAGAGAGTTACTAGAACCTTGGACTGGTACAGAGAGAGAAGAGAGAGTTACTAGAACCTTGGACTGGTACAGAGAGAGAAGAGAGAGTTACTAGAACCTTGGACTGCTACAGAGAGAGAAGAGAGAGTTACTAGAACCTTGGACTGCTACAGAGAGAGAAGAGAGAGTTACTAGAACCTTGGACTGCTACAGAGAGAGAAGAGAGAGTTACTAGAACCTTGGACTGTTACAGAGAGAGAAGAGAGAGTTACTAGAACCTTGGACTGCTACAGAGAGAGAAGAGAGAGTTACTAGGACATTGGACTGCTACAGAGAGAGAAGAGAGAGTTACTAGAACCTTGGACTGCTACAGAGAGAGAAGAGAGAGTTACTAGAACCTTGGACTGTTACAGAGAGAGAAGAGAGAGTTACTAGAACCTTGGAGTGCTACAGAGAGAGAAGAGAGAGTTACTAGAACCTTGGACTGTTACAGAGAGAGAAGAGAGAGTTACTAGAACCTTGGACTGTTACAGAGAGAGAAGAGAGAGTTACTAGAACCTTGGACTGCTACAAAGAGAGAAGAGAGAGTTACTAGAACCTTGGACTGTTACAGAGAGAGAAGAGAGAGTTACTAGAACCTTGGACTGTTACAGAGAGAGAAGAGAGAGTTACTAGAACCTTGGACTGTTACAGAGAGAGAAGAGAGAGTTACTAGAACCTTGGAGTGCTACAGAGAGAGAAGAGAGAGTTACTAGAACCTTGGACTGTTACAGAGAGAGAAGAGAGAGTTACTAGAACCTTGGACTGTTACAGAGAGAGAAGAGAGAGTTACTAGAACCTTGGACTGCTACAGAGAGAGAAGAGAGAGTTACTAGAACCTTGGACTGTTACAGAGAGAGAAGAGAGAGTTACTAGAACCTTGGACTGTTACAGAGAGAGAAGAGAGAGTTACTAGAACCTTGGACTGTTACAGAGAGAGAAGAGAGAGTTACTAGAACCTTGGACTGCTACAGAGAGAGAAGAGAGAGTTACTAGGACATTGGACTGCTACAGAGAGAGAAGAGAGAGTTACTAGGACATTGGACTGCTACTGGGGGGACGGAGAGAGAGAGAAAGAGAGAGATTAGTACCTTGGACTGCTACTAACAGAGAGAAATAATGAGAGAGAGAAACAGACATCAGTTCCTTGGACTGTCATTGAGAGAAAGAGTGATTAGTACACTGAAAAGCTATTGAGAGAACAAGAAAGACCATGGAGAGAGGGGGGGGAGAGAGAGAGAGAGAGAGAGAGAGAGAGAGAGAGAGAGAGAGAGAGAGAGAGAGAGAGAGAGAGAGAATTTGTACAGTAGAAAGAGAGAGAGAGAGAGACAGACAGAGAGATTAGTAGTACAGTAGAGAGAGAGAGAGGGAGAGAGGGAAAGAGAGAGAGAGGATGGGAGGGAGAGCGAGAGAGAGAGAGAGAGGGATGGGGAGAGAGGGAGAGAGAGAGAGAGAGAGAGAGAGAGAGAGGATGGGAGGGAGAGCGCGAGAGAGAGAGAGAGAGAGAGAGAGAGAGAGAGAGAGAGAGAGAGAGAGAGAGAGAGAGAGAGAGAGAATTTGTACAGTAGAAAGAGAGAGAGAGAGAGACAGACAGAGAGATTAGTAGTACAGTAGAGAGAGAGAGAGAGAGGGAGAGAGGGAAAGAGAGAGAGAGGATGGGAGGGAGAGCGAGAGAGAGAGAGAGAGAGAGAGAGAGTGAGGGATGGGGAGAGAGGGAGAGAGAGAGAGAGAGAGAGAGAGAGAGAGAGAGAGAGAGAGAGGATGGGAGGGAGAGCGAGAGAGGGATGGGGAGAGAGAGAGAGAGAGAGAGAGAGAGAGAGAGAGAGAGAGAGAGAGAGGGATGGGGAGAGAGGGATGGGGAGAGCGAGAGAGAGAGAGAGAGAGAGAGAGAGAGGATGGTAGGGAGAGCGAGAGAGAGAGAGAGAGTGAAAGACACGATACGGCTTTGCTGGCAGAGTGTGCTGTATTACGCTATAGCACAGAAATGTCTGTTTTTAGAGGGTTTCCCTTCTTTTTGGAGCATGAAAGGAGAGAAAGAAGGGGAGACAATGCAGAATTAGGACACTTCCCCCGGTGGAGGATGAGTGCAGGGTGGGGAAGGAGGGGAAACAGGCCCGTTTTTGTCTGAGCCCCATACTGGCATCCAAACAACACAAAGCCCGTCTAAGCAGCCATTCACTTCAATTGGGCCTCCATGCATAGCTAATTCACTGAGCAGAGAGAAGGAGAGGAAATGGGGCAGGAGAGGGAATCAGAGAGAGAGAGGAAAGAGAAAGGATGGGTGGAGGCTGAGAGGCTGATGGAGGATGTCTGATATATATTCTGACTGCTGTTGCACACTGAGAACACTATCAAAAGTGTGGGTCTAGCAAAGATAGTATGATGTAAAGGTAATATAATGTGGTATTCATATAATAATAACGTATTTCATTTATACATCACTTTATATTTCAGTGTAAGGGGGCAGTCGTGGGCTGGAGGTCAGGGAACCGGCCCTGTGAACAGAAGGTCGCCGGTTCGATCCCCAGGGCAGACAGTCCATGACTGAGGTGTCCTTGAGCAAGACACCTAACCCCCAACTGCTCCCCGGGTGCTGTGGATAGGGCTGCCCACCGCTCTGGGCAAGTGTGCTCACTGCCCCCTAGTGTGTGTGTGCTCACTAGTGTGTGTGTGGCGTTTCACTTCACGGATGGGTTAAATGCGGAGGTGGAATTTCCCCGTTTGTGGGAATAAAAAGTATCACTTAACTTATGTGGACCTTTGCTAAGATGTGGTATTTTTCCATACACATATCTGTCAGCGGTGATGCTGATATATAATCCTTGAATAGATGTAGAAATTGGAAGTGCATCTACATGGATTCGCATGATCGAGAAACATTTCATCGCTGTTGAGACAAAACCTTTTATATCCATATATAACACACATATACACCATATATAACCATATATATTTTATATATATGGTTGGCTATTGTAGTGGTTAACACCTTTGCCTTCTATGCTGTAGACTGGGGTTCAATCCCCCACCTGGGTAAACACCCTACACTAAACCAATAATGGTCCTTGGGCTAGACTCCTAACACCACCTTGGCCTCCCTGTGTAAAATGATCAAACTGTAAGTCGCTCTGGATAAGAGCGTCAGCCAAATGACATAAATGTAAATGTAATCCAAAATGGTAACAGGAGAAGGAAAAGCCTTAGCTTTAAATGGGAGTTAATGAATGGGAGTTTTTTCCATGTTTCGGAGCATACTTATTGGTCCATTCGTCATATAACTTTACCCAATGTAGTAATTCTATAAGGATAAAACTGCAGAAATTTAAGAACATTTTTTTTGCATTAATTTATGCAATAAATACCTCATGAAATATCAGGTTCAACTACTGGTCAAACCTATACTTCTGCCCACTGTTGAGTTATCTGTGGAGACGGATGTCATTCCGATATTAATGCGTATTCCCTGCTGACGATATCTTATGTGTGCATAGTACAATCAACTGTAAACGTGCTCAACATGCATAGAAAGACACACAAAGTAAATGAGAAAGAGAAAGATAGATCTCATCTCTAACATTTATTTAACTCTATTTACACCACTGCAGAAATATAGCACTGACCGGAGTGAATCTGTCATCTCAGAAAGACTGCTACGGAAAAACGAAAGTGGACTTTCAGTGTCAAGAGCGAAACGGCAGGCAATTCAACAATGCTCGCATCTCGAAAAAGCAAACCAAACCTGTACACAATTAGTATTTCTTTGTCATTTAGCGAAAGGTACATTTCAAATAAAAACACATGGGATAAATTAAAGTTGTGTCAGGATTATATTACCATATGTAAGATAATAGAGAAAACTAGGATAGCACTGAAGAACATGGCAGTTGTGGTGATAGCTGCATAAACATGGTCAATACATTGTTGAATTGCTTGTTGGAAGAGACGGACGGTGAGGAAACAAAAGCAGTGTCTCTTCACTTCTCACTCAAGTTGAAGAATCGCACGGTGTGGGAATCCGAGGTCATGAGGAGTCGGAAGATTATCTAAATCAGTAATCTCTCAGAACCTTTTCAGAAATTGGTTTGATTGACACACCGATGGAGGACCTGCCACTGGTCGACCACAAACATTTGAGGCTTGCGTTTGCACTTGACTACGTTTTTACCAAAACCAGCGAAATGCACTTATTCACAACCGTTCTTCCTTAAAAGTACAACAAGCATGATTTTACACATTACCTAATGATGTCATTGTTTTACAAAGGTGGTCTGCAGGCTGAGTTAAAGCCGTTGTTTTGTACAGCAGTCAGGATAAAGAGGGATTGCTTGCTCTTCTGATGTTGCGGCCAGTCATGTAACCATCACTGAGGCAATAATATGTGGCTGATGGGCAATGCGTAGAAATGCTACTTGTTGTACCTTGTTTGTGTTTAGTGTTGAGGCTGAGTTTAGTCCAGTCCAGTAGGTGGGGCCCTGTTGGGGGCCATTGGGAGAACAGCCAGAGGGGGGGGAGGCACACTCGGAGAGAGCAAGACGGCTGCACTTCACTCAGCTACAATCAGACTGTTTACCATCAACCCATTTGAGCTTCCTGAAAGAGGGGAGGCTTAATGACAAATGATTGTCATGTTGGTGTGGCCAGATGTTTGAAAGGTAAAAGTGAAACCCTTCTAATAAAGGCAATAAAAGAATGTTATATTTATACACACACACACACACACACACACACACACATTATATATATATGTGTGTCTGTGTGTGTGTGTGTATGTGTGTGTGTGTGTGTGTGTGTGTGTGTGTGTGTACCTGTAGGTCTCTGTTCCAATAGTTCAGTAAAGTGCTTTGCTTAGAGGGTGAAGTATGTACAAGGGAGAGTGGCAGCTTTGCCAAAGTTTGGCAGAGAGCTTAAAAAGAGGGACGTGCACAGCACTCGATAAAACACACACACACACACACACACACACACACACACACACAAAATCATCAGGAAGAACACAAGAGGTGTGCGAGTGTGAGGAGCAGAGTTCACACAGGAGAGGTACCTGGCTGGCCCCAGCTGTCCTGGTAAGCGTCCTCCCTGAGGAGGCGGGGCCTACCTGGGGAAGAGGGGAGGGGCAAAGGGGACGGGGGGAGGAGCTTGCTGTTGGGGCTAGTGATGTCGCCCTCGGCAACCAGCGTCAGGTCCATTCCGTTCTCCTCCTCCTCCAGTGCTTGGGCCCCACCCTCGCGCTGCCACTCAGAAGTCCCCAAGGACATCCCACTGTGGCTTCGCGAAGAGGCGGGGTTTCTGTGGAGTGGCATCAGGGCACGGCGAGGGCCCTGACCTTCTACGGCCGAATCCAGGCTCTGCGACTGGTGGCTAGCGCTGAGGGCGGAGCCGTTCTCCTTGGAGCGTGGGCGGGGCTTGTGTGAGGCAGAGGAGGGGCCGAGGGGCTCGTGACTGGGGTTCGTTTCTGGGTCCAGGCGCAGGAAGTCAGGCAGAACGAGGTCAGATTTGTTCAGCAGACCCCGCTGGTCGTCAGCTCGGTTGCTCTGTGCTTTGGATATGAGCTCGAAGAATTCTGGCCAGAAAACATACAGTTTCAAATGTTTATCAAAAAAAAAAAATGTTAATAGATGATAAATAAATAATTAACACACCAGTACATCTCGGAGACACAGCAGTGGGCAGGAGAAAAGGAGCATTCCTCAGTTGAAAGGACATTAGTATCAGATTCACTGTGCTAGCATTCGCTTCATCAGCCAACATTGCTAAGCAGACCGGTTAAGCAAGAGTTGTAGCCGAGCAACTTCAGAGCCAAATCAAGTATCAAAGACAATTTGGTATAGAGGGAAGAAAATACAGGAGACAGAGTTAGACAGACGGCAATGTGTTTTACCTTCGGCTTCATCTATATTAAGCTTTTTCTGTTTTCGTTTTTCCACCTGGGCCCTGGTTTTGACAGACGTAGCCTTCCCTGATGATCTGTCCTCCCCCTGGGTGGTCACAATGAGAATGGGGCATGTTAGGGCTGTGCGGATGAGTGGTGGCTTTGCTAGACTGGGGTTCTTTTCAGGGGATGGTGTGTGTCTAAAAGGGCCGTGTGACGTAGTACAGGGGCAGGTGGACTATTTCCCGAGCTAATGCACATCCAGTCGCATCCACATACGCACAAACATTGCGGCCAATAGCAAGGATGACCTACCAGTTCCACACCAACACAGCACAGCACAGCACGACAGCCAACACCACCACCAATGCAACAACAGCAAACCCCCACAGCACAAATATCCACAGAGCAGCTCTCCTTTAGCTGATCCCCCCCCCGTTCGCTGAGATCCCCTCATACTGCTATCTCTAACTACGGAGCAGAAAGATTAAACTTAAAGGAACAGTTTGGCGAAAAATCTGTTTGCACAGTTTTTCTCTTACCCCAAAACGTGGCCAGACAGCCAAGACATGTTTGGTGTCTGAAGTTTGTTTCTTTAGTTCTGCACTGGAGCTGTAAGACTATCAAGTAATGGAAGCGTGGCACTGTACAACCTGAACACCGAAATCATCACACATTTGCCTCAAACCACGTCAAGCTGTTAAGTAATATCAAATGAAGAACCTTGCGCTTGTGGTGTCTAATACTGTCTGTCCTCGTGTTCATATGACATGCTTTTATCTTTAAAAATAAGTTGAGTGACTTTTTTAATCCCACAAACGGGGAAATTCCACCTCCGCATTTAACCCGTCCGTGAAGTGAAGCACCACATACACACTAATGAATACACACACACTAGGGGGCAGTGAGCACACTTGAGCCCGGAGCGGTGGGCAGCCCTATCCACGGCGCCCGGGGAGCAATTGAGGGTTAGGTGTCTTGCCCAAGGACACCTCATGGACTGTTGCCAAATGTTGTCAAATCTGAATTCTATCTGTACTTTTTCTATTTTATAGACAGCAGTTTGTCATACAGTGCCAGAAACCACACAATTAAACCTAGTTGAGATTATTTAACAGTTTAACTCGGTTTGAGTTGCGATGATTTAAGCATGCATAGTGCTAATAGGTATAAGCGTCCATTACCTATTAACTACGTTAGCCTTGTAGCTCCAGTATAAAAACTAAAATAAAAACACAGTTCATCTGGACACGTCTTATTCTGGAGTAAGGAGAAAATGATGTAAATTAGATTTTTTTTTAAAATATACAATAAAAATCTGTATTATTCTGCCAAACTGCGCAAAATCCACTCAAATGGGTCGTGTCTGGGCCCAGAGCAAGAATGAGGTGTAGGGAGGTTGGAGGAAGAGTGCGGTTAGATCGTCCACAGATACAAACAGCTTCAGGTGGACAGAGAGAAGGTAGAGGGGCCAGCCATGCACAGACCCCCCTCCCACGCACACAGGCCAAGGAGGCAGAGAGAGAGAGAAAGAGAGAGAGAGAATAGGTGATCTTGCAGAGAGAGAGAGAGAGAGAGAGAATCAGTTTCAGTGAATGAAGAGGTACGGCGCACTTACTGTGGCAGACTGGCTTCGTGTGGAGAGCGGCGGCCCGTGGCTCTTTGCTGGGGCTAATTTCTGTTTGTCTGTCAGGAGAGAAGAAGAATGAGGAACGTGAGATCAGATATCCGGCCCAGCATTTACACAGCAGAAGCAGATTAAAGATAGAAGGTCCAAAATTAGAAGAGCATCAAAATGAATGGCCCTTCTGCATAACACAGCTGATTTACAGGCAATCCGCCCAGCACTGATAACAATACCAGAAACACAGTCAAATGCAAATGTTTAAATTATAAGTCAACACATACTCTGCCAGGAATAAACGTCTGCAATTATGTTGAGTTTAACATATATAACATATTAAAAATGTTTAAAAGGCCACAGTATTTTTTTTATTATTATTTATTTACAAATGTTCAGCAGATAAACAGAAACTGTGCATTAAAATAGGCAGAAAAGTGTTCTCTAAAGAAGATAATGATCAATCCATTCGTAGAAGATGAAGATTTATTCAAAACCCATATTGCCTGTGTGAAAAAGGAACTGCCCCCTATACCTAATAACTGAGTGCAGCCCTACTGGGTAGTAACAGCTGTAATCAAACGTTCGTGATCATTTACATCACTGAGAAGAATTGGATCAATTTCGCTACACTGGAGGGTTTTCAAGCATGAAGTGCCCCTTTAAGGTCTTGCCACAGCATCTCAATGGGACTCAAGTCAGGACTTTTGACTTAAACACTCCAAAACACTTCATTTGAGCCATTCGGAGGTGGAGTTGCTGGTGTGCTACAGGTTCTTATTCTGCTGTGTGATCCAAATGCACTTGAGCTTCAGGTCATGAACTGATGCACAGACAATTTCATTCAGGATTTCCTGATAGAGAGCAGAATTCATGGTTTCGACGCAGCCCTAGACCACCAGCACGTTTAACTGTTGGTTTAACGTTCTTATGGAGGAATGCAGTGTTGGCTTCCAAAAAGTTCCACCTTTGACTCCTCAGTCCACGGAATATTATCCCAAAAGTCTTGGGGGGGTCATCTAGACGTTTTTTTTTTGGCAAATGTGAGATGGGCCTTAGTGTTCGGTTTGGTCAGCGGTGCTTTGTGCCCTGCCGCTCTCCCATAGATGCCTTTTTTGCCCAGTGTTTGTCTTATTGTGTATATTGACCTTAACTGAAGCAAGCGAGGCTTCCAGGCCTTTAGATGTTTGTCCCGGTTCTTTTGTGACCTCCTGAACGAGTCGTCTGTGATTTGCCTTGGCTTTGTAACTCTTTCCAGACTGGTTGATTTCAATGCCTTTGTTTCACAGGTTCTGTTTAAGGTATGTTTAGATTCAATCATGCCTGGGTGTGGATAGTGAAACTGAACCCAACCGTCAGCTGAATTTGTTTAAGTGGATGAATTAGTAGCTAAAGGATCATTTCAATAGATGAAATCACTGTTAATAAAACAGCACTTGAGTTATCTCTGAGGAATATTAAAAGTAGCTTGATCTGAAACGTTCGAAACGAAGAAATCGGAAGGGGGCAAATAGTTTTTCACAGCACTGTGTATATATTATTATCTGTTATACGTTATTATCACCATTTTTTTTTATTTCTTTGAAAGTTGACAGATTTAGGTTTATCACGAGTTCAATTTTAAAATAAATAGCTTAACAAAATATGTACTTCTAATATACGAGTCCGGTGCACATTCACAGGCTTAATTTGTAGGAACCCGAAAAAATAAAATTAATTTTCCGTCATTATACAATAATATCTGAGAAAGCTGTACAAAATCAAGAATGAAGTTAATAATAAGCTAATAATTATTAGCTTATTATTAACTTCATTCTTGATTTTGTACAGCTTTACAGGTTTTGGCCTCAGGACGCCTGAGATATGGGGAATTCTGGATATTCGTCTTATTATAATAAGACCGATATGCAGAATTCCCCATATCTCAGACGTCCTGAGGCCAAAACCTGACAGAAACCTATTCTAATTAGATCATTATATTACTGAATATAACATAAAAGTGACTGATCTGAAAAATGATTCCAGATTCCGGCAACGTATGTGTCCTTGCCTTTTCCCGGGACGTGTTCAGCTGCCTCCAGCACCACCCTGAGTCCATCGAGGTTGGAAATGGGCAGGCCCAGATCCAGTGGCTCTTTCTCTCCACTCTGTTACCACAGACACTTAGAATCAGTTTTATTTTGTCAGGCTATGTAGGTTAAACAGACAGACACTGTGCTCATCTTCGTCCAGTTAAACAGAACTAATTATTTCCTTTATGTAATGAAACATGCAGTCATTTTGGCGTTTCTTAAGTACGGACAGTATTGACGATTTGCTTACAAAAGACTGTTGTTGATCACAATATCAATTGATCAATCGATCAAAATCAACCCACCTCAAGACCATCACTTCCTCCGCTTCACTTTAAAGGATTAAAGAAGGAAAAAAACTCTACAACTAGCTTTTTAGTTCATTCGGCACCGGCAGCACAGCCCTGCTTAGTGAATGGGTTACTCACAATCCTGGCCACTAGGTCTCCTAAGTGCAGGCCGTACTTGGCCACAACTGGCCTCAACACCTCAGTCACAGGCTTAGTGGGTTTAGCTTTCAGTCCGACAGAGCGGTTTATGGGCACCAGATCCAGCCTAGGAGAGCGAGGGAACACGCTGATTATTCAAATATGCGTGACTAACGATTACAACTATGCATGACTAATGTTGTATAAGACCAGACCGAAGCATCTGCATAAACATTTCATTTTTACATTTATAAATGGATTAGCGGAACAATGGATGGATAAACATATAAACAAATGACCTTATTAGACTGCGAAAATGGATGGGTGGCCAACTGGACAGACATGTGATGTGTGTGTGTGTGTGTGTGTGTGTACGTGTGTGTACCTGAATAATGTACGCTTCTCTAGTCGCAGGTCGCGGGAACACAGCGTCATGCAGTCCTGGTCTAATACTAAAGGCTTTACACACAGACAATACACTCTATTATTATACAATGCACCACCACAGGATTGAATGACACACACACACACACATTCAATTATGCAACCACACACACACACACACACAGAGCTGAATCGTAGGAGTAATATATTTGGAAACGATAACTTTATAGGAGAAAGAAAAATGTTATGAACATCTATAACTGTAAAACATAAATAAATAAATAAATAAATAAATAAATAAATATACATCAATTAGAAAACTTTAAATTAGTTTTGAATCATTTCTATTTGCTCATGCATTGTTAACTGTAATGTCAAAAAAAAAAAAGAAATTGTAAGGTTTTGATAAGACATGAAGTGTCATAAAGGGCTGTCTAGCACCATCTAGCACCATCTAGCAGCATCTAGCTGATGGTTTAGCACCATCAGCAGACTACATCACACAGTGCTCACAGGAGAGCCGTGGTTAAATCAATGAGCAGCAAACCAACAAAAGTAATAGCAAAATGGCAAAGTACACTGACTGTATATAGAATAGAATAGAATTAAGAACCATTTGTCTCTGTGTTTACACACGGTGAAATTAGACCTCTGCATTTAACCCATCCGTGCAGTGAAACACCCACATACATACACACTAGTGAACACACACACACTAGGGGGCAGTGAGCACACTTGCCCGGAGCGGTGAGCAGCCCTATCCACGGCGCTCGTGGAGCAATTATCTATATATTATAAAATATATATATATATTTATGCCCAAACTTTTGCGTACACCTGTATGTATCATAATAGATATATATATTATGATACATACAGGTGTACGCAAAAGTTTGGGCACCCTGTTCAAATTCCATATTCTTGTTGATTTTCTACAGAGAACAAACTTCTGCATATTTTAATGCATAGTTACTCTTTATTTGCTCAATTTAACATATTGGAAAACATAAAATGTGGCCTGTGCAAAAGTTACAGCACATTTTATCCTTTCCTTATTTTCCCAACATGTTACAGCAAATAAACAGAAATTGTGCACTAAAATTTACATATATTTAATTTCTATTATATTTAGGCTTGTCCCCTGTAGAGGATGTGTACCCATGTCATTTGACTGGGGGAGTTAAAACTTTTGGTGTCATGTTTTTATTGTTAAGGGTCATGTGAACCCAATGTTACGCAATGCCTTATAGTGATAAGTACATTCTGGTAAAGCTGATTATTAACAAAAAACATGTTCTTAAGGGTCAAATAAGAGAAATGCATCTAAGCATAACAGACTACACAAAGTCATCAAATGAATAATTCCGCACGAGTATATATTATATAGTATATAATACAGAATCCATATATTTATACACAGATTTGTAGAATTCAGTTGCATATTGTCATACATCATTGTCCTACTGCAAACACAGCTGACTCAACTGACCGGTTCATTAACAAGCCTCTCTTGCACTTAGAAAGGCTATTTTAGAGCAGCCGCTGTTGCACTAAAGCTTGCAGTGCAGGAGTACAACAGCATCAAGACTAGGAAAGACTGTCCTATTGCAGGGCTTCTGTTTGCAATGATAGCCAACAAAGAAAAGCAGTTCTGAATAGGAAAACTGAGAGGAATGTGTTTGTGCAGCTGTGCAGGACTTACCTTCTCTCCTCCCACCAGAAACAGGTCTACAGCCGCCAGGTTAATGCAGAGTTTCTCACACAGGCCCAGCAGAATCTCCCTGATCGACACGCCTGGCCTTATGGGCACTGAGCAACAGGAACCATCCGGCAGGTTAATGTTGCAGTAACGTACGGCGCGCTCAGATAACGACATGGAGTTACGTGATGCCTCTCCCTGAGAGAGAGAGAGAGAGAGAGAGAGAGGTTGTCACTACAGGTTCTCTCCTGCAGGCACTAACGCTTTCTATTCGCTCACTTTTTGCGAATGTGTATCATCAGAAGGTACCATGGTCATGATTTTCAAATATTTCACTGAGGAAATGAGCTATTTTCCAAAAGTAGGATATTTAGTTAAGCTTAAAAGTCCAAGTGGCACAAAGGTGCTTTTGTTATTGTGTAAAATTCAAAGTTTTCAAAGTGCTGAGAGCTGAAAAAGTGGACCATGTCTTGAAAAGTTTAGCACGTGCCCAATTTAAATTCATGAACTGGAAGGATAGATTTCAGTACAGGATGGGAGGTCGTTAAGGTGGCTTCCACTAGAAAAGCATGTGACGCTCTAGGGTAATGCGGGTTACAGTGCGTTTCAGAGGGTTTATACACTACATCAGTGTACGTGGTTCTGGTGTTCAGCCGCCTGTGTGGCCATGTAGCTCAGTCTGCGGCTGGGCTGCAGGTTCCTCACCTCGTTTTTGCCAGAAGCAGAGGTGCCAAGCTCCAAACTCGCCCCAGATGACAAAGAGCCCTGTGACTCTCTTCGTCCATTACTGCCCGAAAAACCTGCACATACACAAATACACTCATTTATAATCACTCGTTCTTTCTACAGAGCTCATAATCACTGATTCTGGCCAAACAGGGCAAAGCATGCACTAAATCATTTAACCCACTGAACGTAAGATTTGTTATTCTGTTATTAATTATAAGACGTCTTATTCAGAAATTGCTATGAATTATTCAGTAACTACTATATATGCTTCTGTAATTACTATGTAATGTGAACAGTTCTTCATTTCTATAACTCATGAAGTGTGGAACCCACTCTTAGTGTCTAAAGGGTTCAAAATTATGCCACATATATACTCACATGCAACTTTATTAGGTACACCTACCTTTTATCTATATTCACCATCTATTTTAGCAGGTTTGCTTACCATGCAGGTGCACTTTGTAGCTCCTCAATTACAGACTAGTGCATCTGATTCTCTGCATAATTTGTTACACCCCAACCACGTTCATCACTGGTCAGGACCCCCACATGACTGGTGGTGGATCATTCTGACACTGAGATGGTAATTCCTGGTCATGCAGGTCCTGACCACTGAAGACTGATGAATAAGGTTAAGGTGCTCACAGATGGACCGCAGTCTGTAATTGTAATACCAAGTGCACCCATATGGTAAACAGACCCGATAAAAATGAATGATGAGTACGTGTAAGATGCACCTAATGAAGTGGCCAGTGCACGTATAAGAAAATGTAATGAAATGGTCAGGCACTTCGACTTACTGTACTCTCCCAGATCTCTCTTTTTGGGTCCTTTCCCAAAGCTCCGGTTCCTGGACCAGGAGAAAAAAATACCTTTCTTTTTATCACTCTGTTCGTCTTTGCTGTCCTCGTTCAGCGATTTTCCTGATTTACTCTTCTTCTCCTCCTGCAACGGTCAAACACTGTTAATCCTTCATCTGTTCTTTCCTCATTCACACAAACACAGAGCAAGTGATAACAGAGAGAGATCCATTTCCCAGAACCTGAAAACCTTTCCTATAAACTGGCTGTCACTGCACAGCTCTGACGCAATGTAAGGCAGAAATGAAGAGTGTTGGAAACAGCTTATAAAAATACTTCACAAGTCGACATGTTCAAGACTGCCTCCCGGCACATGTGCCCCCAGTTCAATCAAGCGGAAAGCACTAACACTAATCAAGTAGCGTTCAGTGGTTTACACGCATGACACATTGTTATTTTCTTCCAGTTGTAATTTATTCAACACATCACACCATTAGCAACCATTACAGTTATTACACAGTTATTACACAGTTATTACACAGGTATTACACAGGTATTACACAGGTATTACTGTTATAGGAGCATTGATTCACAAAACTCAATACGAAACTGTTCATATGTGCAATAATAACAATTGTGTGTGTAATAACTCAGAGGGACACTAACTTAATTTAAATAATTTAAATAATTGTAACGGCTTTATACCTGATGTTTCATATTACTAGCACAATCACCGCCACCTTACTATATTCTTAAGTCCTTAAATCTGGTGTACATACTGTAAATTCTCTATATTGTCTTAAATTATTAGTAAAGTGTTTATTTTCACATAAATGGCTGCAACTGTAACAACTGCAATTTCCCCCTGGGATCAATAAAGGAATCTGAATTTCGGACATGGCATGTAAACCAGCCTGTGATGCTGTCTGCATCCCTCAGATTTGAGCCAGCGCTTAGAAACCCATATGCTATTACAATGTTCTTCATCTCCCAGACAGTCTAGTTCCTAATTATGCGAAATGGTATAGAACCTTTCCATCACAGAGATTCTTTAAACGCTAAAATCGTGCTGTAGTGAGCAACACCTCTGACTTCTAC
>NC_051215.1:48463419-48483419 GCF_015220715.1 Pygocentrus nattereri
AAACCACTTTTATGGGAGACCCTTTTACCCCCACTGAGTGCTGTGAACAAACGGCATGCCTGAAACAAACAGATCCACTTAGTAAAGCTGCACTGAGGGTTCTCGAGGAGAGAAATGGAGCTTTTACAAGAATTCCACGTCATGTTTTACAAACCATGCCTAGTCAACTGCATATCGGGACATAATCCGATTTGAGGAAATAAACAGCACCGTTCTGATGCATCACTGAAAACAAATGTCCGTGCAAACCCAGATTTTCCTGCATTTCCATCAGACTCTACATCTAAATCCTACCCCACGGTGGAAACCTTTCAACATCTCGACAAAACATTCCTTGTTCACTGCTGCAGTGACGGGGCACAGAGCATGAGTATGAAGCGGTTATAGATTCTGAGGCAAAACACAGATCATACCACATTTCCCAGAATTCTTTAAATACAGCCATTCTGATATTGTTACTGTTAGTCACACTGCAAGCAACCCTAAGGAGCCATTCACAGTCATATGACCAGCTTATGAAATCTACATAATCAACACAACCCATAAGCCTTCACTCAGAACCCAGTGGTTTTACCTTTAGCTCTGTCTGTCAGATGTATGCACACAGTAGCTGTAATAATGAAGCTGAATTATAAAGAATGTACATCATTCAATGGTTGAAAGAGAAATTATTTACCATTTAATTGTAAAGAAACTTAATGACACAGATTCTACTTGTAGTTTCATTATAGTGGCAATAGGAACCAGGGATGACAGTGTTTACAGTGCATTGCATTTAATTAAATATTTAACATATAGTGTCTGAGATTTCATAGATAATGTTGAAAAAATAAAACTTTGGGTGCAATTGTGCCTTAAAACGCCCGGCATTGTAAACCCCACACTGACTGGAATCACGAAAAATACGTTTTAGGCCAAAATCTGTAATGATTGTGTGTAATATCAGACTTTTAGAGGCATTCAATGCTTCAGATGTCTGGTTCCCATCTCCACCACTGTAAACAGTTCTGACTCTGTGTTTCTCTGAATGGAGCATTTCACAACAAACCACTCTGAATGACATTTACATCTCACTGATTTAATCACGGACATGAAGCCGAATTCCCTTTTAAATGGTGATTTCATGAAAAACAGATTCCTGATTTTGACTTCTGGCTGCGTCTGGCTTTGGGCTTCGTTTCAGTTCTGAAAGGTCGTGTTTTTAACTTTTAAGCAAGGCATCAAACTGAAACTGTACTAAAGTATACATGCAGGAAACAAAGAATTTAGTGCAAAGTAAACTTAAAAACAAACATTTATGTCAGAATCAAACTTAACAGCTATGACAGGTTAATCAAACTCTTCTCGCCATTCAAGCTTTAGCAAAAAGAAGGAAAACCTGCAACATAATCAGCCCAAAGGCATCATCTGTCCCCTCAGGTGCCATGTTCAGCCCCAGCCATCCTCTCTTACCCGGGTAGAGCTGGTAGGAGCCTGTGTGGTGCCACTTAACCAGGTACTTCATCCCCACAGGACGCCATGAATTTAAATCCATGCCTTCGCACCATCACATGCACAGCCATGGAGCAGCGCAGGGCTACCGCCCATCAAACCCTCCTTAACCTTTCACACATCTCCTCCACAATATGGCAAAAACAAGCAGCGACGAGTGGCACACACACACACTCACAGGCAAAGAGATACAGTGCGTCCAGCACAAAGCCCTGTCTGAGAATGAATAATTGAAGGCAGAGAGAAGAGGGAAACGTAGACGACAGAGGCAACAGGAACCTACAATATTAATGAGAGGCTAGCATAGCCACCCCACACACACACACACACACACACACACACACACACAATACCACACGGTAAATATTCTTACATGGACGAGCAGTTATGGTAGATGTGATATAGTTTAGGAGACCAAGAGTCCCGTGGCCTCTCCACGCTACGGCCTCATCAGCAGCAGTCACTAGTTTAAAAAGGCACATTTACATTATTTACACTTGTCCCCTAAATGCAGTGGCCTGGCCAAGACGTTCGGCGCTTGGACTTCAGCACTGGAGCTACACAGCTAATGCAGTAATATCAAAATATTATCTTTAAACACCAACAAAAATATTTTTTGCCGTTTTATCTAGTGAAAGAGTTGGATTCAACTGGCAGACACTATTCTAGTGTTGAGACACAGGGCGATGTGGTTAATTTAATGCTAGAAATATGCCAATAGAATGACCCTTTCCCCGTATAAAACAAATATCTAGAAACAAGTTGAACAATTTCACAACTGCCTTAACCTCAAAACGACAAATTTGAGACACAGTTGAGTTTAGATGTTTTTGTTTTTTGCAGCGACCTTGAAACCCGTTTTTTTATAGGTGCAGTGAGGGGAAAACAGTATTCAGGCACTTTTGTTTGTTGTTGTTTAATATACTTCCAGTGCAAATATCCAGTGCATAACTTCGTACAAGTCTTTTGACTTTGGATTTATAAACATGAATGTAAATAAATAAATAAATACATAACAAAACACCACAAATCAACACAGTAATTCAGCGTTGGCGGTTACAGATTCAAGACATCTACACTAAAACCTGATCAGCTTTTACAGCATCGTGGTTCAATTTCTGCCAATTCCTCTTAGCCAACCACCTCAATCAGCTCCATACTCAGGAGGAGTATATTCAAGTCAGGAGATTGGCGAAGCCCAGTCTCGAGTTATTCTGACTGTGTGCTCGTAGGTTTGTCACTGTCAGACTGATTTGTTTTGGCTGATGGGATTAAATTTTCCTCTAATATGTCCAGCTACATCTCTCAGTTCATGTTTCCTTCATGATGTCATGCTCCAGTGCTGTTTGCACCGAAGCAGCCCGTGTAATGATGCTCTCATCTCTGTACTATCTGTGCTATTCTGTTCTATTCTTGCTTCATCTGACTAGAGTCTACGGTTCCAAAGAGCTCTGATCTGTATAAAGGCTTGTATGCAAATGTTAGATGTGCATGTCTACGTTTCTTTTTAAGCAGAGGAGTTTTGCATGGGGTGTAGGAACAAAGACGCTTGTGATGAAGTTCATGGCTTATTATTCTCTGTTTAACTGTTGTTGTTGTTGGTGCATTCAGGTCGTCTTGAATGGCTTCTTTCCTTCCGTCCTCATCAATAGACTGAGAGCGTGTTGTGACGTACCTGTCCAGGGACGATTAGTCGTCATTCCAGGATTTTTCCACTTGCATGTTATCGAACCATTTGCTGTGGCTCGGTGGCTTTTTCCATGTGTTTTCTTTAATAATGTTGTCTCTGAGAACTTTCCGAAGCTCCTTCACCTTAACTATGACTGCCACTTGTTGCGTGAAATCTTCCCAAACAATGGCAACGTCTTTTATTCGACACCAGATGTCATTTGCATGAGAATTTTTTATTTTTATTTAGCTGAATTCATGTCTAGAACCTGATTTTTTTTAAATGTACCACTTATGTGTATCTTCTAATATAATATCATCTGGTTTTCCCTATGAATTTCTTTATTATGCTTATGAATGCATGTATGCTCATATTTATGGCCCTGTGAACTGGCCCGGTGACCGGAAGGTTGCCGGTTCAATCCCCAGTGCAGACAGTGCTGTGGATAGGGCTGCCCACCGCTCCGGGCAAGTGTGCTCACTGCCCCCTAGTGTGTGTGTGCTCACTAGTGTGTATGTGGTGTTCCGCATCACGGATGGGTTAAATGCGGAGGTGGAATTTCCCTGGTTGTTGGATTAAAAAGTGTCACTTAAATTAGTTCCAGCGCGAAACTAAAGAAAAGCAAACCTCAGACACCCCACATGTATTTTCTCCATTTGGGCACAGAGGGAACTGTGTAAATTTGATTTGGTGTCAAACCACAAACACTTTGAGGTTGAAACATCCCGAAATCTCAGTAAGATAGAGGCCAGTTGAAATGATACTGAGACTGAACATCAGACTTTCTGATCTCCAGGATAAACAGCAATGTGCACGATGTGGCAATGGACAATGATCAGTTGACCTTGCTCTCCCTTAGTGCTGACTGGCTCTAAACCTTCTGTCACCTCTGATCCTAAAAACAAATCTGAAAAACAGTCACTGCCTCGAAACGCCCAGCAGCATCATTGAACTGCTCTGGGTCTAGGTTCTTCTATGAACATCCCTGTCAGACATACACAGATCTGAGATCAGACAAACACCAGCAGACCCCTTGATTTGAGCCATCTACACAACAACAAGACAAACAACACGATCACCTTCTCTGACCCCAGTCTGTCTACCACTGCTGCAAATAACTGCAGCAGGGAGTCTTTGAAATGCATGCATACAACATCAACGGCTATTTAGAAAGTGGCAAGAGGGACAAAATTGGCAACAAAGCTCGTAAGCAGTGTTGGATTTTAGAGGAGGAACAGTGGGAAGAATTTTACAATGTAAGGAAATCTTCACCTCCAACGCCAAACTGAAGAAGGTGTTAACATACAAACACATACGGCTGTAAAAAACACCACCACCACCACTTTGGTCTTCCCATGCATCCTACATGCATTTGTCCCCTCGGATCACGGCGGATCCTGGCCCGCTCCCCCGGTGCCTTTGTTATGCAGCAGGCTGGGACCCTAACAGCCTGGTAACGCCAAGCACATCCACACTGCACAACGTTCCACATGCTAATGGGCTGTGGGACCGGAGGGGCGTGCACAGCAGAACTGTCCCTAATGACCAGTGACTCCTTCAACACGGCCTTAGGGGGAAGAAAGATATTAGAACAAGCGCTGTCGCTGCATGTTAGATGACTTGCAGAACAAGAATGTTATCATCAATATATTGTAATACCAATAAATCACAGATATGAGTATGATGTTTTAAAAACATCTGCATTCACTGCGATGAATGTCAGGCTGCACTGCATTTCGCCTCAGAACATGCCAAACGAGGCCATGTTTAAAATCTGTAGCTACTTCTTTGATTTACTTAACATTTAAAGAGGCTTGTAATGATTAAAAATGATAATAACAGCAATAAAATTGCAATCCAACAAATATTTGGTATTCAGACGATGATAAGTGTTTGCTGCTGTGTATTGTGATACTACATTTGGTGCTGGTACTGAAATCTAAATTCTGGATTCGTGACAACCCAGTAGATAATAAACGGAACATTATTAGAACTTTTATTCATCCCCACCTGGTTGGACAGTGTAGTGGTTAACACCTCTGCCTTCTATGCTGTAGACTGGGGTTCAGTCCCCCACCTGGGTAACCACCCTACACTATACCAATAAGAGTCCTTGGGCAAGACTCCTAACACCGCCTTCGCCTACCTGTGTAAAATGACCAAATTGGATAAGAGCGTCAGCCAAATGCCGTAAATGTACCTGTAAAATAACATTGTAAACCGGTTTAGAAGCCCTAGCTGACCTATGTAACAATGTTTCTGCTGACCCTTCTCAAAGGAAACGGCGCTAAAACCAAACCGATTCAAAAACTTTTCCGTCCCTCCAAACATCGACACAGATCAGACCAGGACGCGTCTACGGCTTTAAACCGAAAAAGGCTTCCTGATGACGCAAGGCGAAGCAGCACCATCTAATCGGGAGCCATCAAGACACATTAAAACAGAGCCAACGTGGTGTTTGCTTTCCTTTTCAAGCAGGCACGACTCTTTTTATCCACTTATCTTCCCATCCCTAATCACACTGCATTACCATTGGCAATGGGCTAGAGATAGCATTCAGGCAGAGGGGGGGGGGGGGGGGGGGGGGGGATAGGGGGGGAGAGAGGGGGGGGGGGGGCGGTAAAAAGACGTCTGAAAAAAAAAAAAAAAAAGAATAGAGTGCAAAAGTAAAGGAAGGCCAGGCTGAAAAAGTGGAACAGAAGGAGTGGACTGGGTGAAGTTGTTCTGAACGGATTAGAACAAAAGGACAAGTGAAATGAGAAAAGCGGCAGAATGAGATGTTCTGTGTGGAGGAGCTGGCAGCTTGAAGGGCTTATGAAAGGGAACAGAGCGAGAACAGAAAAACAGTAAAGCAATGAATTGAACTGATTGAAATGTGTAAACAACTTTCCTATGAATAAAACGTATCACATCAACACATTCATCTTACTTACTTACTTCCGCAGCAACCGTGTTGTAACGTTTTATATTCACGCGGAAAATCATGTACAAACAGGCGTGGGTGGAAAAAAAAGGATAAAGAACATCGTGATACTTTCACAAAACTCACTTCGTATCACAATGCCATTTTTCAGAGGTTTGCATTCGGGTGAAGCTGGAATGCTGTGCTAAACGAGCTCCACTGTATTCATATACTGCATTTGTTACCCTCTAAAAATGTTAGATTTCACTGTAACGCTGGATAAAGTGCCGATTTTTGCTCAGTATCAGTATCCACATTGGAAAATATCAGATATTGGCATCTGCCTACTATTCTTACAGTGGTGCATCACTATAATATGATGATGAGTACATACTATGAATAAAATATTAAGTGTAATATAAAATAAAACATATCAAAAAGGATGAATACAAGGAATAAGTACTATCAACAACATTGGGCCTCATACACCAACCGTTCCTAAGAAGATGTTTCTCTCAAAGCCCATTTTTCACTCATTTAGGAAAGCACAGACCGCTTATTCTCCAGGGTATGTTTTGGTTTTTCCATCTGAATTCACATGACCAAATCATAAGACAAATGATTCAGTAACTGCACTTCTTTATTGATTGATTGATTGATTGATTGATTGCGAAAGCTCCCCTCAATTTACCAGATAAAACGTGTTCTATGATCTACACATATTGTTATATGCTTACAATTTACTGCTGAAAGCCAAAAATCTTTGTGCTATTTTATAGAAATCATCTTTACAGAGCAGATCACTGAAGCGTTGCCATCTGCGTGTAGTTTAGAGTTTATAGTTTGTTCAGCTTCCTTTAAGGGTGTAAAACTACATTACCCATCTATTTCACTGGAAAGAAGACAGTTACAGCTCTCATAGGACTCCACCCCACCTTCTGAAAGCAGCTTTAGATTAATCATAAAGTTAATCTAAAGAATATGACAAGGTGCGTCTTGGAACCGCCGGAGGTCTCGAGGTTAAGAAGATATTGGTGAATGAGGCCCAATAAGTACATACTATGAATTAATATGCTGTCAAAAAGTGATGAGTACATACCAGGAATAAAATACTAACACAGTGATTTTCAACATTTCAACACTGTGCTACATTTAAGTAAAGAGGACTAATTATTATGCATACTTTGTAATGGAATATGCAGCTGTTCTCCACAACACCACAATAACGCTAGACATCAAATGACCCACCTCTATGTGCACATATGAATCAAGTGATTGCAAAGTTTTGAGCATGAGTCAGAACACAGAACCGTAACCAAGAAGTCAGCAGTTTAAGAGACGTGATGAGAGGGCGCAGACCCCAGCCCCTCCCGAGGAAAAAAAAAACATAACAAAACAAAAAAAATCAACAAAATCATCATAAGACTGATACAAGAAGAAGATCATGGAAAACAAACTGCGTGAAAATGAAAGTAAGGAAGAGTGAATAAGAAAAATAACAGCTAGAGAACAAAGAGGAGGATGAAATGGTAGACTGAATGAACACTGCCCATCTAGAGGACAGCGGTCAAGAGAGGAGAGCACTGATATGAGGAGAGAGAGTTAACGTCTGAATGGGTGCAGTGGTTACTCACCGCCATCGGAGACAGCTGCAGACTGTAAGAGAACACAGAGAGACATGTGTGAGTGACTGTCCTCAACACACACTCACACACACCAATGCCGGAGCCGAGCCGGGTGCGCTGATGGCATCACATACACTCCCCCACACTCGCGCACACGCGCACGCGCTCACACCCGCTCTTCCTGTTCTACTGGTAAAACCTTCCACTCGCTCCCACCCTCTGTGGAGGTAATGAGAAAGAGTGAGGTGTTCATCTGTTCACAGCCCTGCCCACTGGCCCACATATGTCCCGCCCACATATGCCCGGGCATGCCACTGGAACAGGCAAGGGCAAGGTGGGTGAGAAAAATTCCCAGATTACAACAGCAGCTGAGGAAGACTGTGCCGTGCTGTGGTGACCGTTAACGGGCAGCGATTTAAACACTACAGGCCAAACAGAGAACACGGACCATTTAACCACTATAATAAACAAATGCATACATTATTTGGGTGGTAACTGATGTGGCGGTGGCGTGTTAGTGTATGTTGTGCTGGTACAAGTGGATCAGACACAGCAGTGCTGCTGGAGTTTTTAAACACTGTCCACTCAACGTCCACTCTATTAGACACACTTACCGTGCCGGTCCACCTTGTAGATGTAAAGTCAGAGACGACAGCTCATCTGCTGCTGCACAGTTTGTGTTGGTCGTCCTCTAGTCCTTCACCAGTGGTCACGTTTTTGGTTGGTGGACTATTCTCAGTCCAGGAGTGACACTGAGGGGCTTAAAAACCTTCAGCAGCACTGCTGTGTCTGATCCGCTCAGACCAGCACAACTACAAAGTGCACCTGTATGGTAAGTGGAGCTGATAAAATGTAAAATGAGCTTCGATACAAGGATCGTAAAGTTCTGGCTGTGTATATGACAATTTGATCAAACACACAGAGATCACTACTTAATACTGTGTGTGTGTGTGTGTGTGTGTGTGTGTGTGTGTGTGTGTGTGTGTGTATTTTAATGCAAAGTTACTACGTATTTGCTGGATTTAACATATTTAGGAAAGAAGAGAATCATAAAATTGTGGCCTGTGTGAAAGTTATGCCAAATGAAATTTTTTTTGTCTAATACGTGATTGATTGATTGATTGATTGATTGATTGATCGAATGAATGAATGAATGAATAGAAATTGTGAACTAAAATTAGCAGAAAAATGCCATATTCATCCTTGTTCCTCCAGAGGATGTGTTTACCTACTATGTTCACTTAGAAAATAAACCAAATATAATTTAACCATAAGCATATGTGTAAATGGGTAGTGTGTGTGTGTGTGTGTGTGTGTGTGTGTGTGTGTGTGTGGGTTCTGTATGGGTAATTCTGAAGGCCGGTTGTGAAGAAACATTTTAAAGAATAATCATTTAGAAACCTTTTTTTTTGAGTGTAAGCTGAAACTATTATCTGTGGTTATTCACCGTAGACTAAAGATGCAGCCGACAGATTAGACTGAAACATGCTAGACTACTCAAACCCATTCACTGAAAGGTTCTTTCGGGAACCAGAAGTGCGTTTTCTGATGGCATCGCTCAAAGAACCCTTTGTGGCAGCGAGGTTAAAGTACGTGTCAGTAAACATGCTGTGTGGTGTTGGTAGTTGGTCCTTGCTCCTTTATCTGGCCTGTGGTATGGTGTGTGTGATGTATAAGCAGTGTGCGTTGATCTGAGTGTGTGTAGGACAGCCTGATGAGTCATTTCCTTCAATGTAGGCACTGAAGTCAGACAGTGAAAGAACTGTTTAGGGTTGGAGGAGGAACCAGAAAAAAACACCACCCGGCCACAAATAGCAGCCGAGCCCACACACTGCTCTAAAGCAACGTAGAGATTTACATACAATTATGCGTACACACTCGAGACAAGTCTGAGTATTAGACACACTCACCCACCCACACACACTCCATCGCCACCATCAGCAGCGCTTTCTTACTTATAACTGTGCTCAGACATGCAGCTGAAGCTCCATCAAAGAGCACGTCTGAGTGTGTCAGACAGACAGACAGACAGACAGACAAGATAGCCACCCACTGTATGTAGGATCAAGACTCCCCTAGTAAAGAGCTCTGTTGTCATAAAGAGAGTGATAAAGATAGAAGAGACAGGAAAGGGAGCGCGATGGAGTGAATGATCAGGGGAAAAGGGCGTGAGTGACCACAAAGGGCCTGCAGGAAGACAGATGGTTTAAATGAGAGAGTGACGAGAAGACAGAGGCAGGATGAAGAGCAGACAGATACGCTCTTACACTTAAACTTCAGTGAGTCAGATGCTTTCCAGCAGAGCCCGGCTGACATGAACGTGTTAAAAATGTGGGGGACTTAACTTAAGAACCATATTAGGCCTTTCACAAACATGACGACCAACTGTTACACAAAAGTTGTGATGAACAGTTTTATTGTCTCTTTCATTCAACTATTAAAGTAAAGCATAAAGCAGCTAAACTGGCTGATGAGCAATCTTGCTTCCTAGCTACACTTTCTGGCAAATGCCAAGCTGTGCTGACATGAAATGATGCACTGTTTCCTGCTTTCAAACATAGTTTATAGTTTGACATGGTTTCTAATATTTTAATAGAAAAGAGAGGCAGTGGAGAAGCGCTTACCTGTGTTGTAGTCACGAAAGGCCTATAAATGATAATACCGTTTTAAAAGTATATGAATGCTTCAAATTCACGAGCTGCCGTCAGATCATACCTGTGTGGTCATATTAGAAAACAGAATGATTGACAGCGGCGTTTCCCAGGCAGCGTAGACAACCTGGCTCCAGTGGCAGTGATGTGCAACACCACTAATCGGTGGAGAAATGTACTGTATACCATTTTGTGCGATGCTTATAAAGCCCATATAAAGTTAGTTACAACTATCATATCATTTTATTCATACGGTTAAGTTTGTGACTTATTAGTCCCACAAATGGGGAAATTCCACCTCCTCATTTAACCCATCCGTGACGTGAAACACCACATACACACTAATGAGACACACACACACTAGGGGGCAGTGAGCACACTTGCTCGGAGCGGCGGGCAGCCCTATCCGCAGTGCCCGGGGAGCAGTTGGGGGTTAGGTGTCTTGCTCAAGGACACCTCAGTCATGGACTGTCGGCACTGGGGATCAAACCGGAGACCTTCCAGTCACAAGGCTGGTTCCCTGACCTCCAGCCCAAGACTGCCCCAAGTTATAGTAGACTGCCAGCCATCGATTTCTCAAGTGCCATGAGCAAATGTAGGAAAGCTGAAATGACCTACACGCTTGGAGTTTTGGCCGGGACCCGGAGCCGGGACTCGGAGCCGGGACTCGGAGCCGGGACTCGGAGCCGGGACTCGGAGCCGGGACTCGGAGCCGGGACTCGGAGCCGGGACTCGGAGCCAGGACTCATGCAGTTAGCTTATTGCCGACTCTGATAGGTGACTTACTTGGGCAGATCTAGCTTTACCTACACCCGACTCAAACTGGACAGAAGACAAAAAGGGAGAAAAAGACATCTGAAATAAACCTGCACCAGAAAAGACCAAGTCATTCTTTCTCTGCCAGTCCATTGTGCTGGGACACTAACATACTAACAACATTAGCTACCTAGGTTAGCGAACGAATAAAGGAACCGTCCTCTAACCCTGAGGACTGTGAAGGGCTCTCTTGCAGGCCTTGGTGAATAATAAGAAAGCAGGCTTAATAATAAGAAAGAAATATGAGATGTTTACACAAGGCCAGTAACAACGGTGTACAAAGCAGCTTCAACTCTATTTGCCTCCTGCCTCTAAAAACAACACGCCCCCCCCAATTCCACCTGCTTTCTGGCATCAAACAAGCTTGCAGTAGCCAAACCTGTTAATACAACGGGTGGTTGTTTAGTGTAGTGGTTAACACCTCTGCCTTCTACGATGTAAACTGAGGTTCAATCCCCCACCTGGGCAAGCAGCCTACACTATACCAATAAGAGTCCTTGGGCAAGACTCCCAACACCACCTTGACCTTCCTGTGTAAAATGATCAAATTGTAAGCCGCTCTGGATAAGAGCGTCAGCCAAATGCCGTAAATGTAAATGTACGATGTTCAATGAAACACCACATATTACAGGGCACCCAAATGTCATTCCCTCCACAACAGTCCTAATATCAACAGTTCAAACAGATCTTAAAAACGAATCTTTTCTTTTTCTGCACATTTAAAATAAAACCGGATAATAAGACGAACAGGTCACTGCTGTGCTCGGCTCATTCAGCGACGGCATCACGATCAAGACAAAGTAATATCCAGAGGGGACAGAGAAATATCTTCAACCTGAAGTTAAGTGACTTTTCAATCCCACCTCCGCATTTAACCCATCCACCACATACACACTAGTGAATAGACACACACTACGGGGCAGTGAGCTCACTTGCCCAGAGCGATGGGCAGCCCTATCCACAGCACCCAGGGAGCAGTCGGGGGTTAGGTGTCTTGCTCAAGGGCACCTCAGTCATGTGCTGTCGGCACTGGGGATCGAACCGCCGACCTTCAGGTCACAGGGCCAGTTCCCTGACCTCCAGCCCACGACTGGCCTTACTTACACCTGCTTCCAAACATTAGAACACAGTTGAATTAAGAGGTTAAAGGTTGATAGAACAGTTTTAGAATTAATAGCAACTGATTAATAACTCATTTATAGTTGTAGAAGCTTCTGGCCAGCAGTCTCAAACTTTTCAGTGTCAGCATTTGAGAAATAAAGGAAAATTAAATGTTTAGTAAGTAATTTAGCTTACGTTACTCGTGTACGTGGTTTATGACACTGACATACTGCTGTCTATAAAAAGAGACAAAAGGTCACTGTATAACTAAAGTGGTGGTTTCGACCTTCCCAACACTTGAATTTTGAGTGGACTTATCCAATATTGTAGACAACAGTCTGTCATGCTGTGTCAGAAACCACATTTACATGAACCTAACAGGTTAGATCTAACCCGCTGCCATTACTTGGAGCCACAGGAAGGGGGCGCTCAAACAGCGCCTTTACAAACTCTCTAAAACGTGCGTCTTTTCATTATTTTCTATGGAGCAAAACAAGCCACGACTGGAAAACACGTGGGCTGGAGGTCAGGGATCCAGCCTCGTGACCGGAAGGTCACCGGTTCGATCCCCAGAGCCGACAGCACATGACTGAGGTGTCCTTGAGCAAGACACCTAACCCCCAACTGCTCCCCGGGCGCTGCGGATTGGGCTGCCCACCACTCCGGGCAAGTGTGCTCACTGCCCCCTAGTGTGTGTGTGCTCACTAGTGTGTATGTGGTGTTTCACTTCACGGATGGGTTAAATGCGGAGGTGAAATTTCCCCGTTGTGGGACTAACAAGGGTCACTTAATCTTAATCTTAATCTTAATTCCTGCACACTTAAAATAAAACTGGATATCAGGAAAAATAGGTCACTGCTGTGCCCGGCTCATTCAGTGAAGATCAGATCAAGATAATGTTGAGATCAAGAAGGGATAAAGAAATATGTTTCACCTTAATTTCATTTCCCTCCAAAAATTACAAGAGACGTCAACTAAGAATTGAATTATTAACAAAAACTGATGAATAAATTATTATAATTATAAATAACAGTTATCACTTATAATTATTCAGTCCATAAATCCATAAAAAAAAGTTTTTGCTTTCTAGTACGTGGGCCTTTAGGTGTAAACTGTTGAGAGCCTCAGCTGTAAAAGTGTTACAGCACACCGTTAGAACATCTACTGTCTCTGTCCCAAATTATGAGCATTATTTACATGTCCTTGTCTCAACTGAGCTGGTGAAAATGCATCCCTTTCACTTTGTGCTTACGCCTGCAACACTACATGACTGTGAAATCTAAGGACTGATGTTGATGGACTCCCACAGTTATAGCTGACCAGCACTTTACTGAACATGATAGTCAGATCACAATGATCACGTATCCTAAAGGACTCAGAGCCCACATACATTTTTTCTTGTACTTTACTTTTAACCTGTAAGCACATTCGCACTTCTGCGTATTAAAATAGCCATGGTTCATTTTACACGACCATTTTCAAACCTCTCTTTACCTTTTTAAATTAAACAGGCTGTTACTGCTCCCCTAAAACTTTATATATATATATATATATATATATATATATATATATATAGAGAGAGAGAGAGAGAGAGAGGGGGAGAGGGAGAGAGAGGGAGAGAGAGAGAGAGAGAGAGAGAGAGAGAGAGAGAGAGAGAGAGGGAGAGATAGATAGATAGATAGATAGATAGATAGATAGATAGATAGATAGATAGATAGATAGATAGATAGATAGATAGATAGATAGATAGATAGATAGATAACCAACCTACCACACACACCCACACACACCCACACACACCCACACACTGGAGGTTAGGGAACTGGCCTTGTGACTGGAAGGTTGCCGGTTTGATCCCCAGAACCGACAGCACATCACTGAGGTGTCCTTGAGCAAGACACCTAACCCCCAACTGCTCCCCGGGCACCGTGGATAGGTCTGCCCACCGCTCCGGGCAAGTGTGCTCACTGCCCCCTAGTGTGTGTGTATTCACTAGTGTGTATGTGGTGTTCATGGATGGGTCAGATGCGGAGGTGGAATTTCCCAAGTATCACTGAACTTGTATATAAATGTCCTCTGTTCTTACTGTCGTACTACACTGTGCCTCGTTTTTTAAAGTCCATCCTGTAACACTCCTCATAACTTTACCTGCTGAAGGCTGAAAAATGAGTTCAAGAGTCCAAGACCACCCTGAAAACCTGGAGATAAACAAGGTATTTAAAACAAAGAAAAGTCCGGACATTAAAATAAGGAAGAAATATTGGAAATTCTAAACTATTTCTAAGTCACTATTCAAACTGAAGCCAATTTTTGAAGCTGACCAAGTTAGGCCTTTGTACAAAAACGTGGTCTTCCACTATACGGACCCAGATCAACAGGAGAAGCTCTAAAATAAAGATGACGCCTTAAACAGGAGCACCGATAACTCTGCAGGAGTTGGATATCAAACAATATCATCAGCCAAGCTCAGACAGAGTTGAACCTGGAACTGAAAATACTTATTAAATACTATTTAGAAATCAAGAGTTGTTATTATTGTTTTCTTACATTTGATTAACATGAAATAATTAGTCATATGTAATTAGGCAATGAATTACACGGTTATATTACGAATAACACTTACTCCCTCTAAAACAGGGCTGCATGCATGAACAGGCACATCTTAACTAAACTCAAATTCTAATAAAACAGTTCCATTGAGCTGAGAACGAGAAGTAATTACAAGGCGGAGCTTCAAGGTGCGAGAAGCACGGGGAGGTTTGATGTATAAAACAGAACCTAAGAAGCTTGTATAACCATTTATACTGGCACCAACGCTGATCAGTGCGCTTCCCGTGTAGACTGTGTTAACATGTGCACAGTATTTGCATGTTTGTAAAGCGCGCGAGACCAGTGAGCAGCCGCTTCACACACCACGGAAAAGACATGGAACACACACACTCACATGTCCACAAACACACACCCGCACATATGGAAATGCTCCGAGGGCACTGCTGCACAGCCCGGTCTGCTCAGTGACACGAAGGATGTTAACTGAGCCTACCTCGCACTGATGACATCACAGGCACAGCAGTCCAAGCCCAGGTAATCGGTCACTGATTAGTCTCAGTTTATATAAACAGGGAAATGCAGGCATTTACAATGCAAAACTAAGAAGGCTATGCTGAGTGGCTCAGAAACAAGGAATGAATTTGCAGACCGAGGACAGCGCACAGTCAGCGCACACACAGTATTCCGGTCTCTAAGCGGCCGTGAGGTAAGACCCAACGATCTTAACGCACATTCCCAAATTTTTGACCTCCATAGCCGATCTTCCATACAGCCCACAAGTTAAAAACACTTAAAGCAAGACTTTCAAATGACACGATTTCCCCCTCTTCCCCCAACGGTAGTCGACGTAACAGAAGCTTATACCACCAAGCACCAGTCGGCACGGTGCCAAATGCATGACAACCACAACCACAACAACAACAACAACAACAACCACCATCACACAGCGTGTCCAAACCGTGTCGAGCGGTTAGAGTAAAATCAGAACACACTTTTCTTCTGAACACGACGCACGTCAGAGCGCAACAGACTACTCTGGAGTCGGTCAGCAGGATCAGGATTTGTAGAAAAGCCAAAGGAAAATTATAAATTAAAAAAAACAAAAAAAAAAAACAAAATTTTTTTAAGAAACGACTGCTACAGTATTCTGATTTGTATTTTCTATAGTAATGAAGCAATGGAAAAAAAAAAATCAGCTATATTTGAGATAAACTGTTCAAATCTGAATCTTCGCTGAACTTTTGATTTTAAATGCCCTTCTCGCATTTCTGTATCCGTTTCATTGAATCTTATTTATTCTTAACTTTTATTTCTTGTTTTAGTTCTTTATTACTTTTTAACTTATTTTACTTAGTTTATTATTATATTTATTTATTTTAATTATTACTTTATTAATCTCTTATCTTCTTCTGATCTTAATCTCATCAATTAAACCTCAAGTTTTATTTTTATCTATTTTTTAAATTATTTTTAAGTGTTCTTTTAATTTAAAACAATTAAATATAGATATTATTTTCTTTGTCATGCCAATCCCTGTTTTTGTAAATGCTCGGCTACGTTGAAAATGAGGGTTGCCCTCAATGTGCTTCCGAATCAAAATAAAGCTTGATTGATTGATTGATTGATTGATTTCTGTAATTACTTTGTGCTGATTCATTCTGCTGTAACTGTGCCACGTAAAAGTCCCGCGCCTGCAATCCTGTAACTTTTATCTTCAGTTTTAAGAGGAAATACGTACGTTTATAAGAAGAAAACGTAGCCCTGTTGAAATGTTCCAGGTTTGGAGTATCTCATAGGACAGCGGTGACAAAGATGAAGTATGGTTTGAGAGCTGAGTGTGTATGTATGAATATATTCCGGTTGGTTTTATGTGATGTGGCTGTTCTCCATGACCCCCCCCCCTCATTCCAGTGGCTTCCCTCCGCTCCTCTGGCAGCAAAAGCACATCTGACCACAAAATATTGAAATATTAGTGGGATTTTCCAGCCTCCTCCTTTCTTTAGCTGCACGTCCTTATGGACCTGTCCCTCCGTGATCTTCCTCACTCTCTCCTTTTTCGCTCCCTCTCTAAGGACCCCTCGAGCCGAGCTCGTCCTATAGGCTGCAGGGCTGAGCTGAGTGCTGCTGATCTATTGTGCAGTCCAGCTGCATGAGTGTAACCAATGAAGTACAGATGATCTCAGTGGTAGAGGACGGAGGTAACTGGACAGACAAATACAGCTTTTCTGTGTTGATAGTGGCTGGCAACCAAGCAATATATCATCTGGCCAATACCAAATGAGCTAATTCGGCAGGGGGTTGGGGTGTGTAGTTGTTTTATACTAAGATATTCTGTTACTTGACTTCAATCCAAAGCATGTCCAACAGCTGAAACAGGTATGATCAGGAAAAGTCACAACATCCAGTGTTACTACTTTGGATTTATATATTAGATGGAATTTGGAACTTTTATTCACAACCAACATTCCCTGTTGTTTTGATTAAAAAAAGTCACAAAATAAGAGAAATTAACGTCCTTTTTGTTCACTGTATGCATGGATGAAAGTGGTCAAATTGGCTGATCAGCTGTCTTGTTTCCAAGCTGTAAATACTTAGTAGCTGACGACAGAAGCAGCTAGAGGTCAGATAAACTAACAGTATTCACCACTGTCCTCTAATGTGCTGTACAAACTTTCTTTCATTTACATGAATTGGCATCAGTCTAACAAATGCAAACACACCCAGTTCATATTCCTTTTATCCCGACATAAACTCGATTGCTGAGTCTAACAACTGCTGAAAACAATCCAGATTATGATCATGACATAATTGTGATGGGTCTACTAGTCTCATGTAACCAATAGACTGCATTCTGATGGTCAGCGAGGTGATTAAAGTCACTTTATAGTCGCGCGAGTTGATTCATTTGAGAAAAAAAAATTATCACTTTAAAAATTTATCATTAAAAAAAAATATTGGCGAAAGGACATTTCAAATTTCAGGTAATGGGTTATGTAAATTGACCAGAGAATCACAAGAGATGTCCACTTTTATCCACCAAGGCACAGGCAGGGTTTGTGTCCAACATGCAGGAGCACAAGTCCAACTGTTTAACCAAAACTTCTGTAGTCCAGATTTTTAACCACATTAAATATCAGCCAATATTAATGGATTAACCAGAGAGGAACCAAGACTCCAAAGGGGAACCCATCCTCCTCTGGTTGACACCAAACAGCAAAACAGTAACATAACAAGAACAATACGAACAGAGGATTTTACAATTAATATACAATATTTCCATTTCATATTAGAGGAACTATAAGAAGTAAGTCTATGAAAAATCAGTCGCTGTTACCAGTGAAAACCAGTGACTACTGTTAAGTAGTTTAATCCCACAAACGGGGAAATTCCACCTCCGCATTTAACCCATCCATGAAGTGAAACACCACATACACACTAGTGAATACGCACACACACTAGGGGGCAGTGAGCACACTTGCCCGGAGCGGTGGGCAGGCCTATCCACGGCGCCCGGGGAGCAGTTGGGGGTTAGGTGTCTTGCTCAAGGCCACCTCAGTCATGGACTGTCGGCCCTGGGGATCGAACCGGCGACCTTCCGGTTACAGGGCCAGATCCCTAACCTCCAGCCCACGACTGCTGGAGCACATGACTATGAAAATGAGAGTTACACACATGAACATCAGTTACTTCAGTTAGAAGCCTGTAATGATGATATGTTGGTATGAATGTGAGAAGAGCTCAGTGTATTGTGGAGCCGGTGGAAGAATGTCTATGATTAAGCAGTTTGCAGGCACCAGCATCATCACTGGTGCGAATGGGTGGCATTCAGGTGAGGCTTTCTTCACAGCACAGGACAGCAGGAAGCTCCATGGTGCTCACACCGGCCCTGTATCAGTATATCAGTCGGGCCTCAGTGCAGTGCCTGGCTGAGGTTTATTTGGTCTGTCTCTTTTTAATGTGCTCTGCCTAATAAAGGCTACACTGTGCAGATCACTGTAAATACCACAACGTTTAAATCCACTCTGAGCGGAACACAGCTGCACAGCATATGATCTCTATCTCTCCCTCTCCCTCTCACACATAAACACACACACTTTAGATGTGGGTAGATATATGAAAATTCCAGAGTTCCTGCTCCAGATGAGGCACATTCTTAAACGGCCTCACATTGCTGAGTCAGCACCGATTCAATGCAGTCCCCACACACACACAAGCCTGCTGAGGCTTCAAAGCCGTTCTCAGAGACAGCCATCAGCATGAAAGACGGCCTCGGTATGGAGGAGTCATCGCCAGGCAGCTGCATTTGTTTCTGTTGTCATGGCGACGGAGGGTCTTCCCCTACTGACCATCCGAGTGCGACCTTCTGCAGGAGTGCCACAGATAAACCCAATGAGATAAAAACTCACAGTAACACAACACACACACACACACACACACACACTGATGGCATTTTACAAAACATGCAGAACACACACAGATCTATACACTCACTAGTGGTCTGCCAGAGCATGCAACTGAAGCCCGATCAGGACCTGGACTCACGACCCACCAGACCCAACTGGTACTGCTAAATTTTAAACCTGAACCTGTCCTGATCCCGACGGCACGCACAAACAGAGATGGATTATCACGGACATGGTTTTATAATGCTTTGCTTTGAAAATGAAAGTGTCATGCTGAGCATTTTGGAATTGTTTATCACTGTGACTTTGGCAACCCACCACATCCCTCTCCTCATTGATCGTGTGACTGTGGCAGATGTACTGCTGAAGTTCATCCCTGGGTTCATTCAAGGCCACGTTCACCTACTTCTCCAACTCTGGAGCTCAAAAAACAGTTCAAGACTACATCAACTGGTCACTTTAATAAGTACACTTGTACATTTGATCGGCTCCACCTACCACACAGACGCACGTTGAAGGTCTACAATTACAGACTGTAGTCCAGTCTTTCTGCATTCTTTGTTACCCCCTTTTGCCCTGTTTTTCAATGGTCAGGACCCCCACTGTCTGATCTACAAAGCGGACCAACAACATGGAAATGTCTTCTAGAGTGGACAGTAAGCGGACACAGGGTTTAAAAACTCCAGCTACACTGCTGTGTCTGATCCACTAGCACCAGCACAACGCACACTAACACACCACCACTACGTCAGTGATACTGCAGTGCTGAGAATGATCCACCACCAGAGAGCA
>NC_051215.1:48488419-48613419 GCF_015220715.1 Pygocentrus nattereri
TATCATTAATGTGAACTGAACTTAATTAAACTGACCTGAACCGAATGTCGTTAATGTGAATGTAACTGAATTAAACTGACCTGAACCGAATGTCATTAATGTGAATGTAACTGAATTAAACTGACCTGAACCAAATGTCATTAATGTGAATGTAACTGAATTAAACTGACCTGAACCGAATGTCATTAATGTGAACTGAACTGAATTAAACTGACCTGAACCGAATATCATTAATGTGAACTGAGCTGAATTAACCCGACCTGAACCGAATTAAGTTGAATTAAACAGAACTGAATTAAACAGAACTGAATTAAACAGAACTGAATTAAACAGAACTGTACTGACCTTCATTAAACTGAGCAAACTGAACCAGACTGTACTGAATTGAACTGAACTGAAGTGAGGACTGGAAGAAGACCGTGTGGACTCACCGTGTTGTAGTTGCTGACCCTTTTAAAAGAAAGCCTCTTCTTCAGACTCATGTTGCTCTCTTAGCGGAGGTAAACGTCCCTCATATACCTGAGCTAACAGCACACAGGGACGCTGTGCTGCTACTGCTGGAGCCATGCCTCACACACGCCTAGACTACCACTCATTCCTCTACAGCAAGAGCTGACACGCTCACCATGCACACACACACACACACACACACACACACACACACAGTCAGAGAGACACTTTCTCTAACTGACGGGGAAGTTCCATTCTGACTCCTGAACTGTTTCTATGACAACGGCGGCTCTCAGCAGGAAGCGGCTGAGTGTATTTAGCGAGGAATCCAGAAGAGGCTGAAAACGCTGAAATTCCTTCCCTCCGCGCTCTCTCTCCTCGCGCCCCTCGCTATCTTTTGTTTGATTTGTGTAGTGACTAACAGAGCCCGTGTCACTCTCTGCTCTTATTCAGTGTGGAATGAAGTCACTACAGACCAGAGTCTCTCTTGCTCTTCTGCTCGCTCTCTCTCCCTCTCTCTCTCAGAGGACTCCAGAAGTGCTTACTCCACCGTTTCACCATCCCTGGCCCAGTCTCAACCCAAATAAATCCACCACTGAAAAGGCCAGAAAACCCCAGGCTCCCAGCGCGTACCAGCCCATCGCCTCACTCGCACTTCAAATAAGCATCCATCTTCATTTCCAAACATAAAACATCTCAGATTCCTCTGGTGGAACTCAATAAGGTACTTAAGCAGGCCAAAAAAAAAACGGTCTTCAAGACGGTGGGAAGGATGAGGGAATTAGAGAGGATTGTGCAGAGATTTCGGCTGGGGGGGCTTTCAGGTAAACGCCTCTTTGCTGGGATAGAGAAAGGGGGCCTTTGGAAGTGACGTCTCACCAGCGGCCACGTCATTAGATTAAGGAGTAGCGTAGTTTAACAAGGGCCAGGTTTCTGCTGCAGGGTCAGATCAGAACACACAGCGAGCCATTAGGCATCCCAGACGTGCAGACACAAAGGCTCTGTTTGATACACACCACATGGGCTGACGTTTAAACCTGCACATGCTACGGTGGGCAATTTCCTGTCCCAATGGGGTGGAACAAAGAGCTTCTAAAAATATTTGGCCACCTTATTCTAGCTTAAGCTTTCTGGCTCGTATAAATGGTGTATGAAGAGTGTGAGCTATGGAAGAGAGTCTTGGCTCTGCTGAGGCTTCAGATTAATCATAGCAGTAATAACTGGACATTGTATGGTACTTCAATAGGTAATCTGCATGGTAATCTGCATGGCTGCTGCTGTACCAGCAAACTAGATTTACACACAGTGCTCTGGGTTTTGCATCTGAAATATGAAACCATATTCCCGCCAGGAGGAGGTGGGGAAAAAAACTGCTTACAATTTGTTCCTTCTCTGTTTGAAGCAGCAGTTAGTCAAAAAATTTGACTTAGTATCTTGACACTTTTTACTTTTCTTAAAATTTTGATTTAATATGTCAAAGTAATGACTCATATTCTTAAAATATTGTCTGTCAAACATGATGTTTTCTTTAAATGACATTGATGTGCTCTTTGAAAATGACTTATTTTGACTTAAAATGCTAAAAATGACTTACTACTCTAAACTGCTTAGACTTAGTAATTAAAAATCGCAAGAAAACAAGAAATTGTGTCAAGATACCAGGTCAACGTTTTGAGAAAAAAAGTCAAAATGTTAGGAAAATAGTGACTTTTTCCATAAACTACGTCACGATGTTGAGAAACTACAGTCGTAGTTAGTATAATTTTAAAATATTAACTCAAAATGTGAAGAAAATACGTAAATCATTCCAAAAAATACCAATTCAATTACTCAAGAAAACAAATATATATTTCAAGATATGTCAATATTATTAGGTATTAGGATATTAAGCCAGAATATCAAAAAATAAGTCATTATTTAGAAATACTAAGTCAACATTTTAAGAAAAGTCACTGATTCGGAGTATTAAGTCAAAATGTTGGGAAAATAAGTCATTATTTAGAAATACTGGATCAAATTTTTTATATTTTTTGCCAGAAACATGGAGAAAAAAAACAGCATGGACAATATTTTCTCTGCTCTACCCAGCAGGAATGGACTTCCACACCTAAGCTACTTTGCACGTCCAAAATTCCTAAACAGCTTGCCAGAGATCCTCCGATTCTCCTGTTCTCCTTTTTTCATAATGTATCTTCCTTCCCAGGTAATTTCCTTCTTTTTCATCGGAGGGGTTACTCGGGAAAGTTGCAGCTAGGGGTCAGCAACAAAAGTGCTGAAGCCCAACGTGAGAAGACGACTGCATATACTACATTTCGGAAGAAAACATCGTATCTCCAAAAAAGTAACTTTACAGCAGAAGGAAAAAACCTACTGTACTGTTAAAGTAAGTCAATGGAACCAGATTTCATTTGGGTCACTTCTTTTGCTCCATTCATCATGAAATCTAGACACAATGTAAAGGGCAACCGGCATATTCAAATGTCAAAAACGGAAAAACGTCCAAAATGGAGATACAAGGTTTTCTTCTGACAGCTGTAATATACTACTATATACTACCAACACAGGACAAATCGAGTCCGAACAAAATCTACAGTCATAAATACTCTGTGCAGGTTGAAGCGAGTTCATTTCAAACCTCACTGCTTCTACAAGTCGGACTAATAAAAGCTAATAATAAAAAAGTTGGAGTGGACAACAAAACAAATCAAAGTATCTCAATTATTATTATTATTATTATTATTATTATTATTATATATTTTTTTCAGATTTATAGGTCCTCCAGACGTAATCCGACTCTGAGAAATCTAATATTCTTGCTATTGCCAGTTGCACCACATGGCTAATAAACCAAATGCCAGCTTATATATGCTCGATCCGTGCAGAGACAGGGGGATGTGTTTTTCCGACTGGGACACTTGATACGCTGCAATTACAGAGCAATAAATAAATCTAGGCCTTTTCGCTTTATGGACATTTTTTTGGGTTGGGGCAGGACGTGTGGTTGATCATGTCATATTACTGAGAGGCTCAGCCGACTTGCAGTAAAGGTAGAAATATTTTAATAACACTGATGACAACGGTGCTTGAATAAATTTATGCTCATGCCTTTGATGGCTTTTATATAATTATACACCAAACACTCAGCTGAGACTTTTTAAAATCAAACTACTCTGTTTACCTTTTTTAGTTAATTGATAATCCAGCCAAATGTTTTCCTCAAGAACATGATCTCATATGGTGTTCCCACAGAGGTCCTGTAACTAATTTGAATATGTATGCACATTTTACTAACATATGGACTGTCCTTTAAGGCTGACTATCTCGCCTACACAGAAACCGACTCTGCACTGGAATTCAATCCAAGTCAATCCAGTCCAATTCAATCCTTTTTTCCAGTACATCAAACCACCACAGAGACATCTCAATTCCACAGACATCTCAATTCCATGTTGACTTTTAATAATAAAATAATACTTTTAAAAATATTTCTAATGAAATAAGCCAGAAGACTAAGTCAATATCCTCATGATCGGTTTCGGAATAAACTGATGCTTTGACCATTGAAACGGGATTAACTGAAGCGTCCTGATAATTTACATTACTTTATTAATGCCACACTCACCATAGACGGAATACATGTGTGTGAATGAGAGGGAGGCAGGTGGAAAGGTGAAGATGCAAGGAGTCGAGGTCGTAAAGGTGGATGACTTCAAATATCTTGGGTCAACCATCCAGAGCAATGGGCAGTGTAGAAAAGAGGTGAAGAAGAGGGTGCAGGCAGGATGGAGTGGGTGGAGACGGGTGTCAGGGCTGATGTGTGACAGAAGGATAGCAGCAAGAGTGAAAGGGAAGGTCTACAAGACAGTAGTGCGTCCTGCTATGATGTTTGATTTGGAGACTGTGGCTCTGTCTAAAAGACAGGAGGCTGAGCTGGAGGTGGCGGAGATGAAGACGCTGAGATTTTCGTTGGGAGTGACCAGGATGGACAAGATTAGAAACGAGCAGATCAGAGGGACGGTGAAGGTGGAGCAGTTTGGAGATAAAGCCAGAGAGGCCAGGTTGAGATGGTTTGGACATGTGTTGAGGAGGAATAGTGGATATATTGGCCAAAGAATGTTGGAGATGGAGCTGCCGGGTAGAAGGAGAAGAGGTAGACCTCAGAGAAGGTTTATGGATGTAGTGAAGGTGGACATGGAGATGGTTGGTGTGAAAGTAGAGGAGGCAGTGGATAGGGCGAGATGGAGGCAGATGATCCGCTGTGGCGACCCCTAAAGGGAGCAGCCGAAAGAAGACGTACTCACCATAATCCTGCATTTACTACTTGTGAGTGATCAGATAACAATGCATCTGCAAGCTTGTTTACTTCGTACTCAGCACTGTGCACTTATGATCGGATCACCCAAGCACAGGTGTGTACGTGTACCTGCATGGAAACTGCTTACCACTCTAAGTATCACTGGTCCACACACTGTGACTAAACTCTCTCAGAATAAAGGTACAAATGATTTGAATGACACACTGTTAAAAATATTGTCCATAAAGGTACAAACAAACGATGTAAATGCATCAAAGTTCCAGTTGTGCACCTTAAATGTTTTTCCCTGTGGAAAAAGTACATACTTGCACCTTTCTGCCACCTAATGTTCTAAAACAGAACAGTATGATAAAAAGCCTGGAGGTGAGCCAAGGTGTGTGCAGTCATTATAACTTAGAAAACATCATTTTAATGGATTATGGTTCAGTTCTGTTCCCTGACTAAAGTACTGAGATGTACCCTTGAGGGAACCACCCCAGTGACAAGAGGGGTCCTGCCCCTCATACTGACACGGAGAACAGCTGGCCTGACCAGACGGTTATGAACCAAAGCTAGAACTTCAGGATGAGTTTGACATGTGATGTAATTTAGTCACAGTCACAGACACTCAACATCGGCTATGACATAAGATCAGGCCAGAGGACAAACACTACTGTTCACAATCTTTTATTTATCCATCCATCCATCCATTTTCTAAGCCGCTTCTCCGTCAGGGTCGCGGGGGGTGCTGGAGCCTATCCCAGCAGTCTTCGGGCGGAAGGCAGGATACACCCTGGACAGGTCGCCAGTCCATCGCAGGGCAGACAGACAGACACAGACAGTCACACCCAGAGGCAGTTTAGCACGTCCAATTGGCCTGACTGCATGTCTTTGGACTGTGGGAGGAAACCGGAGAACCCGGAGGAAACCCACGCAGACACGGGGAGAACATGCAAACTCCACACAGAGAGGACCCCGGTCACCCGGCAGGGGACTCGAACCCAGGCCCTCCTCGCTGTGAGGCGACAGCGCTACCCACCACGCCACCGTGCCGCCCATAATCTTTTATTTAATATATATTAATATAATTATATTATATATTATCTATCGTATAAGTTATTGTTGCAAAGCCTTAATTATCTTTTATTTAATATATTATAATTAAGGCTTTGCAACAATAACTTATACGATAGATAATATATAATATACTTTATTTATCTATTAATTGTATTTATCTATTTATTATGTAAATGCTTGATGTCTTATCTGTCCCAAAATTTTATTTATGCTTTTTTTTTTTTTTTTAATATGAGGCATTCTGAATGTTGATTTAATTTGTAAACACAATAATACACCCAAGGTTGTGTGTATTAGTGAGATATTGGCGCTGATTTCGGCTGAGCGCTGTATACCACACATCACTAATATTCTACTTTGAACGTATTATTGTGATGAATATCATGACTTACTGATTTTTACTATTAAATTTTGAGACAATTATCAAAGTTATAAACAAAAAATAACTTCAATCTAGTGCTGCTACGTATAAAGGCTGCTAAATGAAGTATTGCAACACAACAACTTCAGGATGTCTACACTGGATATGTGGGAAATAAGGCAGAGTGAAACTGTTCGGAGTGTCATTACTGGGAGATACTGGCACTCGCAGAATTCCTGTCAGCCAATCACATCGCGAGTTCATAACGGTGACATAACCTTATTCTCAATGTTTTCAGCTTTCGCCATCATCACAGGATCATCTGCGGCTCCGCTCATCATTCTGGACACATCAAAAATGTATTTATTAATTTATTTTTGCTGCATTTGCTATTGTAGTCTTCAAATCTACGAAGTCGTGGAGTAGCAGCATTCAGTATAACCATTTTAGGAATGTATCTGGAACATAACTGGTTTAATAGCATTCCAAACACGGATTCAAAACTTCTGAAATGAGATTCCAAAGTTTTGACCGGTACTGTATCAAAGTCTAATGAGAGCAGGTCAGCAGCAGTGTTAGAACTGAAGATCAGGCAGAGCTGCTTTAATAGTGCCGACAGTATGAGAGAAAAGCATGGAAATGCAGAAAGGCTTAATCAGCTGCTCCGTTTAAAGCTAGAAAGAGAGACTGTTGGACACGATACAAACAAGAGCCATGACAAACAGTCCCTTACCACTGTACAGCAATGATCTTGTTCTGATTTATTCAAAGCTGCCATTAAATGAGAGGATTCAGAGGTGCAAAAAGTCCCAAGACATCCAGCAAAAGAACCAATGGTACCATCACACACTTTAAATTCTACACACCACTATAAACAACCCGGCAACTTAAGCAGAAATAACCTTAAGCGGAGTAAACTTTTAGTAAACAGTTAGTAGCACACCAGCTTATCTGTCCTCTAATAGACATAATGGGGCTGGCAAACATGTTACACTACCTGTCAGTGAGGCTTATTTGGAGCAATGAGGCCCTCCGTATCTACCACCTTTTTGGGACCAGGCCGCTCTGTCACGTTATGTGCTGGGCGATGTAATAATAAGGACCGGAAAACAGAGAAAAATGGGTGAGCAGTTACAAAATACCAGGCCAAGTACCAAATACCAAGTCCACTGTGGGAGGAGCTCATTTCCCATACCAAAGGCTCCACACTGGGTAAAACGCCCATCGCTGAAGTGAACAGGACAATAACAATGTCAGTAAGTGGTCATTTTTAAGAGATTTGCATGAAACAGATAGATGCTGACATTAGATTGGTGATTGGTCAGTTGTCCCAAAGTAAAGGAGCCTTGGAGAGCCATTATTCAGGGTAACATACCCTATGCCAGACCTTGTTGCACAGCTGATCACTGGTCCCAGGACAAAAAGGCTGACCACATTTTAGTGCAAACTTCACTCACCAGACACTTTATTAGGTACAGTTGCTTGTTAACACAAATAGCTGATCAGCCAAATCACACGGCCACAACTCAGCGCATTGAGGCGTGTAGAGGTGGTCAAGACGACTTGCTGAAGTGCAGACCGAGCATCAGAACGGGGGAGAAAGGGGATTTAAGGGGCTTTGAACGTGGCGTGGTTGTTGGTGCCAGACGGGCTGGTCTGAGTATTTCAGAAACTGCTGATCTGCTGGGATTTTCACACACAATCATCTCTAGGGTTTACAGAGAACGGTCCGAACAAGAGGAAATATCCAGTGAGCGGTCAGTTGTGTGGATGAAAATGCCTTGTTGATGTGAGAGGTCAGAGGAGAACGGGCAGACTGGTTCCAGATGATAGAAAGACAGCAGGAACTCAAATAACCAACCAGAATCTCTGAGGAACGTTTCCAACACCTTGTTGAAAGTCTGGCACGAAGAATTAAAGCAGTTCTGAAGGAAAAAGGGGGTCCAGCCTTTTACTAACAAGGTGTACCTAATAAAGTGGCCAGTGGGTGTAGTTCTCCATGGTCAACACTGAAGTTTGCCTTTAAGGGAAGAGCATTCAGGAGGGTGCAGAGTACAGAATGTGCCCAGAACAGAATGTTTTAAAAGGATTCTATATTCTTTAAATGTCTTGGGTACAGTTACTGCGAAGGGTCTGAAAAGCAGTCAGGGCAGAGTCTGGTATATTCCACACCACATGATTAACCACCAAAAGGGGAAAAAAGTCATCTCAGCAGCCTTTGGCTGTGGCGCAATGTTTCAGAGCATGTTCAACCGTGAACTCCTCTTAGGGAAGGAACACAGGAAACCAGCACTCACAATGCAGACACAAAAGGAATGTTCCACCAAGTACTTGTTTCTTCCCATAATGTGGACATCCTTTGTCTCCTGTGGTGGTCAGACAAAATCTTTAGGAACACGGAATGACCCTCTATCCCTCTGCTCTCCAATGCAAGCTTTGCACTGAAAAGGACGTCAAAGACAGCTTTGACAGTAGGCCTGTCAATACACTCAGCAGAAGCTCTTATGTCAAGTCTGTTTCCCCAGAACAGCAGGCCATACCCCTAATGGCTCGTCTTATGGACCATGGTCAAATCAAGCTTAACAAAAAGATGCTGTAAGGCTGTAAGTCCTGGCGAAAAAGAGGTAAAAGAGCCGAATCTTGACAGAGACTCTTTGTTGATGGGGCACTTGAAGCACAATAAACCGTTACAGTGGACCCTTTGTCTTGCATTAGGAATCAAGAACAGGTCATCCACAAAACAAAGCATCCTGGTAAGCTCTTCAATACAGTCCCTTTGGTATTTTAACCCAATTTATCTTAAAAAGAAAGACATTTTTTCAGACTGATACAGGTCCAAAGGGATGATGATATACCTCTAAAGCAGAATTATTCCTACAGTACAATTTATAACGTACACGTTTTCAAAACGTACCTCCAGATTCTAACCAGGGTACTGGGTCTGGCTGCACCACCTGTACAAAGTTCAGGTTTGCGCATTAATGGATTCAAATCGTTTCATACAGACTTAAGACACAGAGCTTAATAGTTACTAAATTTTTACACCCACCTATAAGACTATGTAAGTTGTAACGTTGTGGAGCGATGAGGAGGCGGATGCATGTGCGAAGACAAGTGAGATTTATTAGGGGCAAATCCAAACTTGGGGTCAACACCAATCCAGGGTCATAGAGCCAACACGGATCAAACGGATAAAAGACATGATGAAAAATGAACACAGGGATAAACAAACACCAAACAAGCCAAACACCACAAACTGTACAAACGACACAAAGACCAACAAACACAGGGCTTAAATACAACAGGGACAACGAGGGATAACAGGCCACAGGCGGTATCAATCAGGGGCGGAGCCTGAAAACAAGGGGGCAGGGCCAGGAAGAAAAAAAATCAAAAGCACATGGACAGGACTGGGAGGTAAACACAAGCACATGGACAGGACTGGGAGGGGCCAATCATGACATAAGTGCTGGCGAAAGCATTAGAAACCACACAAATAACGCAGACGTCTAAAGTGTAACCTGACTAGAAAAGGCTAATTGCTAAAGATTTCTTAACGTCAGCCAATTAAAACCAAATTCTGCATGCTGTAGTTGTATTTTCAGCTCCAACGTGATGCTGGCTTAACATTAGCTTCTGTTTAGTGAGAACATCCATAGCTTCGTCGCTCATTCAAAAGTTCTTGATTGATGCTGCTGCGTTGGTTCTAGGTTAAAAGCGTCGTTGAAGAAAGCTGCAAGTTCAGATGCTGTAAGAAAACACACTTTAGCTGTTTGTATATTGGATCGCTTTTCCAACAGATTGCAAGAAGCCGGTGGAAAAGCCGCAACCCGTGTTTCTAAGCCAGTGTGTTTATGTTTTGGTTCTGATCTTGTCATCGGCATGTTCAAACGAAGCTGTTTAGCGTTCGCTTGCTACTTAAGAAATGGCCTGCCGTCTGGTGGGGCAACTGAATTTAGGAAAAGGATAGTTTGAAACTAATTCGTCTTAAAACCTATAATAAAACCTATTCCTTGTGTCCTTAGAATGACAGTGCATCTCTTCTCAAGCGTCTAGCTGATGATATCTGCATGAAGTTCTTCTACCAGTTCTACCAGCCTGAATGCCTGATACCTGGATCAGTGAACCACAGTATTCAATCTCAAAAGCATCTCAGCCAAATCACCCACCATGTTTCCAGTGATACAAGTATTATCTCAAACTTTCCGTCAAAATCATGATCTACATCTCAGATTAGAACAGCAGCAGGTAAAAAGGCCACGTATGGATGCTAAAGATCAAAAGAGACCTGAGAGACCGCTCTATTGCAGGTGCATTCGGTAACCAGCATCAGCATCAGCGTTTACTTAACCAGATGGACCAGTTCCATCTAAGCTCTCAAAGATGGTCCATTACAGATATGCAGCAGACGGAGACCAGGGTGGCGTTTGTTCAACAACTTCAGCACTGCAGAAAGGAAATCCGATCGGCCGAAGAACGGACACTGTAAGGGATGAAGTTAACGAAGGGAAATTAAACGTCCTGCTGCTCCTTAAAAGAGGAAACTCATTTTAATATGTATTTTTCACAGTATAAGTGGACATGCCATCAAAAATCACATGATCTCATCAACAACAAGATTTTATCAGCAGTAGTGGACGCTGTGCGTCAAATCTCTTGCCAGAAAACAGCAACGGTGTCATCCGCCACCATCGGGCTTCTGTTGGTGAGGAAAAACAGCTGACCTCCCATAAGGTCTTATATCACCTGATCTCCCATCACACTTCACCAACAAACCCTCAAACACATCTATTCGTGATAATGGAGCACTACAGTAAGCAGGACTTGAGACAAAAGGGACAAAAGGAGAGCAAAGGAACCCTCTTGCTTTCTCCCACAGAGAGTCAGAAGGCCAGGAGAACCCAAACCTGCCTCAACACTGCCCTCTGCTGTATCGTCTATCCTGCACACAGACATGCCGGTGGTTTATGAGAAACGTCGAAGACCAAGGAAATGGAACATCATTAGCTCTTAAATCCAATTAAAGAGATCATAGTGGAAGCCTGTGCTGAATATTCATGACAAGGAATTATTGAGATCAGTTTGCATATTCATAAAAGAAGCTCTAAAAGGAATCTGCATAATGCATCGGCCATAGTAGAGCATAAAGACTGCGCGCAGGGGCTTTTACATGCCTAAACATTTTGTTAATGATGGTAAAACAAAAAAAAACATTAAACTCCGAACAAAGAAGGCAAATATTCGGGGCTTTTTACTCATTTGCTCTAATAATCACGTTTCTTCACAGTAGATTTTGCTTAGTTTCCAGAGCTGCAGGTCACCAAGGGGACAACAGTTTAATAAGCACGCAAAAATAAATGATATAAAAAATAAGGCCTTAGGTTTTCTAAAACTTCAGCAAACTGTCTAAGGACTTCTTTTACATAACTAAAGTTTCAAGATGTAAATATTTCATGTGGAAAAAGACAACACACACCTTTTAATGTACCAACACACACGCAGAAAAACATGAAACACACACCATGAAAAATGAAAGGAAGTCCAGCGTTCAGGCGTCAGTAATGAACGTGACATTTGGCTTGCGGTAATGAACTGTTTGCGTTTCGTGGCAGACGGAATAGTTAAGGACAAGACGGCAGGGCACCCATTTATTATTCATCCGCCTTTCGATCACCAGATTTACTACGTTTGCTCTCTTGGAAAAGGAAGAGCTGGAAAAAGCATTGACTTTTCACTCTTGTTAAAAAGAAACAACCTGCATTTGGTGCACGGCACCGTTAAACATGGAAACCATGCAAAACTTCACGCAGAGCTTCTCATTTTGCAAAGTTCAGACCTGTTTGAGTGAAGACGTGACCATATCTGATCCCAGAACTTCTGAGGGCCTCACGGCGACACTGTCAAAGCCTCATTGGCCAAAAGAGGTTGCGTGATATGATAACAGGATCAGGCAATACGGTTCATAACAGAGGTGGGCAATGTGACATTTATTGTTATGATAAATTATGGCACAACATGCTTTTCTGAGCCATCATATGGATCTAATCAGCACTGACTAAATGCACGCTCCATTACAAAGACAGCATAATTAATTACGGCCAAGTTTGACTGGATTTAGTATAAGGTAGTACATGAGACGCTGAAGAAAAATCAAAGCTCGCAGCTGCTGATCGTTCTACTCAGTAAAATATCGCACTGCTGGTTCTTCTCTGTCTGTCCCAACTTGTCAAACCTCAGCAACGCTGAAGTCATCATGCATATTGTATACTGAGAGAACGTCTTGGCATATTCGCGTCATATCGCCCACCTCTAGTTCATCATGTTTGACAGCTTAAGCAATAAGAAAGCAAACAAGCAACAAATCACTACCAGTATTTTTTTTTTTCTAATCCATGTCAGCTCAATTTAAATGTATAGGAATGACAGCGTGAGCAGCGCTAGCTTTTAAAACGCAGCGCACCTCCCATTCCATAAGATCTGTGCATTCCACAGCATGACCACACAGGCACTTGAGAGAGCAGTGTGAAAAAAGCACAAACACTTACTGACACGACTGCAATCTCACATACTAACCACACACACACACACACACACACAGAATCTAGAAGACACACACGGCCTCTCTCTTCATTGAGAAACAGAAATAAGGAAGAGTACTGATTAAGAAGGGCAGTTTGCCAAGTGGAGGTCAGAGACAGTGTGTGTGTGTGTGTGTGTGTGTGTGTGTGTGTGTGTATGGGGGGTACTCACTCCATCGGGGTTGATGCTCAAAGTTTGCTCCATCTATGGCAGTGTGAGGCTCAACAGTACACGCCGACGTCAGGCCACAGCGTGTTCAGTAAACACATCCATCCACCGGCTGTGTGTGTGTGTGTGTGTGTGTGTGTGTGTGTGTGCGCGCACGTGAGAGTGTGGTGTGACAGAGTCCGTGTCCACAGCCTGTCTCAGTCACTGTCGCTATCGCTGCACTTGCGACGCTTCTTCAACAGATTCACTCTCCCTCTCTCTCGCTCACCCCCTCCTCCTCTGGCTCCTCTCTCTCTCTCTCTCACTTTCCCTCCTCTCTTGGTTCTCTCTCTATCCTCTGCCTATAGCTCTCTCTCTCTCTCTCTCTCCCTCCCTCTTCTCTCCTCCTTTCCACCCACCCTGTAATTCCTATTCCGCCCACAGAGGCAAGGGCTCACAGACAGAGATGCAGAGACACATTCTCGGCGCGGAGGTGTGTGTGTGTGTGTGTGTGTGTGTGTGTGTGTGTGTGTGTGTGTGTGTGTGTGTGCGCGCGTTCAGCTGTAAGTGCTTCACAGACCTCAGAGAAACATAGACGAACTTGAGGCTCAATGAGCTACATGTGACACGCATTCATACACACACACACACACACACACACACTCTCACTCACACACACACACAGGTGAAGAAACGTAAGTGGTTCACGCACTTGGGAGTTTTGTCCTGTGATCCTGCAGGATGTTATTTACACAATGTGTTGTGTCACCTACTTAGTATGCTTGCAGCAAAGCATCTGCTTAAGAGAGCGGAGAGTGTGAAAAAGAGCGAGAGAGAGAGCGAGAGAGAGAGAGAGAGAGAGAGAGAGAGAGAGAGAGAGAGAGAGAGAGAGAGAGAGAGAGAGAGAGAGAGCGAGAGAGAGGAGAGAGAGCGAGAGAGAGAGAGAGAGAGCGCGAGCGAGAGAGAGCGAGAGAGCGAGAGAGAGAGAGCGAGAGAGCGAGAGAGAGAGAGAGAGAGAGAGAGAGAGAGAGAGCGAGAGCAAGAGAGAGAGAGCGAGAGAGAGCGAGAGAGAGCGAGAGAGAGCGAGAGAGAGAGAGAGAGAGAGAGAGAGAGAGCGAGAGCAAGAGAGCGAGAATGTGAAAAAGACTGGAGGGTGAGGTACGGGGCCCCCTGAGTCCATGCATTCATGTGAGCATCAGCTTTTGTGTGTACGTTAGCCATTATGTGCCTGATTGTGTATCTAAAATAAAAATTTTAACAATTAAAATAATTCATTACGACTAATTGCATTCATTTTTTGCATAATTGCTGTCTAATTCGCTCAAATGTGGCCTTAAGGAGAGATTCCTTTACTACTAAAGCAGTGCCTTTTGTAATAGCTCTAATAAGTGGACAAAATAAGGTTAATCAGAACTCAACGCAACTATTTTCATCGTATGAACGCGGTTTTCAGAGTGCTGTGCAAACATTTTAGGCATCTGACAGAATAATATGCTAAAAGCTATTTAATTAGTAACAGTAAGTGCTTATTTGCTTAGAAATAAATAAAAACATGAATACAAAAATTGGTGGTTTTCTGTGTTCGTGTGTTCATTTAACCATTTCCATACCTCTTCTTGCGGCAGCTCAGTATTATTTGCAGTTACACTCCAATAACTGATTTAATCAATGCTTCAAATCAATTAAATCAGGTGTTCTGGTGAAATGAACTTAATCCACGTGATGGCTGAGGTCATTGATGAGAAACCCAGAACCAAACTTGGGCTCTTCTAACTAGCTTACATGATTTTCTGAAAAGAATAGGTACTTTTCATGCTCATCGTATTCATGTTTATTTGTTTTTATTTTGTTTTTACTGGCGAAACAGACTTACAGCTGAGATAAATGAGATAAATGCTTTTAAACAGGTCCCAAAGATTTCTGCACTGTTCTGTACATCATGCATAAACTCCTTTACGATTGTAGCCTCTTGATCATTCTCCTCCATACAGCTCGGGGATTCTTGTTACAGTGGAGAACCTTAGTTCCAAAATCAGCTGTCCAGCACGGTCCAGTATAGCCTGCTGAATTCACTATAAAAGCCACTTAAAAGCTGTATTTGAACAACAGGGCTACAACGGCGGATTGTTTCACAGCAGCATGCAGTGCGCAAGCAGCTGGGCTTCAGCCTTCACTATTACAGATGGTGTGAAGGGTCAAACTAGGAAAACGCATTAAAACCCTCGCGGCTTAAGCCGTGCATTGAGCCCGTTTCTGACATTTGCTTCTATCTCAGGTCTCAAGAATAAGAAAATGCTCAATTTTAATTCATGATGGAAGTTCATAGCATCATCAAACTGAAAACTGCAGACCTAAAATCATCACATCGCTGCCTCGAACTGTACCGAGTTGCTCAGTAATCTCAAATAGGCTTGTGGTTTCTGGCATTGAATGACGCACTGTTATCTATAAAAATGATACGTACGCACAAAATGAAGACGCTGTGCACTGTCGTTAGGAATCTCGTCACTCTCAACAACGTTTAATCACTTTCTGAACTCCCGTTTTTCACTTCTTGTCCTTGCGACTTTCCGCTTCCTTATGTAAGTGGATTATCTCATATTAAATCTCTTCGGGGCAGCTAAGGTGTGTTTAGTGTCCGGTGTGAAAGTCAGTGTCTCTTTAAAGAGTAACAATATCAGCGAGAGTGAACAGCTTTTGCTGTCAGGACACAGCTGGACCTCATTGGGTTTAAGATCTTAAAGATGAAATGGCTAAAGGGGAATTCCACTGATCTTCTTTCAGCATAACTCATTTGCTCAGATAGAACAGTCACTCAGAGTGATTTGGTGCTAAATGCTCCCTTCTAGAGAAACTTTGAGGCAGAATTAGTCACAGAGGTGGTGATTGGAACCAGATGTCTGAAGTATTTAATGCCTCTTAAACCTGAAATGGTTACCAGTGTGCTGGCTGGTACCCGAGCTGCTGTTTTATGATGGTACACAAGGCAAATAGTTCCGAAAGAAAACATTTTTCTCATATTTGCCACCATTATATTACCTAAAATGATCTACTTTACATATTAAAAATTCAAAAGACAGCTGTACGTTTAATTCTAGATAATGAATGCAATTAATATATTTGGATGGATGGATGGATGGATGGATGGATGCATTGTAGACATTGCAACCCCTGGTTCCCATCACCAATACTGTAAATAAAATCAATAAAACACTGGGTCAGTAAATTTCTCTACAGTGAACCATTTCACATTAAAACAATCATAAAATCTGTGGAATGTTAAATGTGTTATTCTCCTAGCATTGAAAACTGAATGAACTGTACTTAATGGCCATTTTGGCTGAAAATAAACAAAAGAAGGTGTGATTTCTAACGTCTAACTGCACAGTATTGTGTATAAAGTACATATGTAACATTATTATTATTATATGCATTTATAGTACTTACATATGTATATACACTCACCAGCCACTTTATTAGGTGTTCAGTTGCTCGTTAACACAAATAGCTGATCAGCCAATCACACGGCAGCAACTCAGTGCATTTAGGTGTGTAGAGGTGGTCAAGACAACCTGCTGAAGTGCAGACCGAGCATCAGAACGGGGAAGAAAGGGGATTTAAGGGGCTTTGAACGTGGCGTGGTTGTTGGTGCCAGACGGGCTGGTCTGAGTATTTCAGAAACTGCTGATCTGCTGGGATTTTCACTCTCAACCATCTCTAGGGTTCACAGAGAACGGTCCGAAAAAGAGGAAATATCCAGTGAGCGGTCAGTTGTGTGGACGAAAATGCCTTGTTGATGTGAGAGGTCAGAGGAGAATGGGCAGACTGGTTCCAGATGATAGAAAGACAGCAGGAACTCAAATAACCAACCAGAATCTCTGAGGAACGTTTCCAACACCTTGTTGAAAGTCTGCCATGAAGAGTTAAGACAGTTCTGAAGGCAAAAGGGGGTCCAGCCTTTTACTAGCACCTAATAAAGTGGCCGGTGAGTGTGTGTAAGGCCCTACATCCTGACACAGTGTAAAACAAGTTTGTCAGCACATTTGTCAGTGTTCAATCAGGAGGATGTGTGGAAGTATGAAGCAGTACATTCTTCAGCATGTCCCAGCACCGCGTTCCCTCCCTACACACAGCACAGGTCTGAGCTCAGAGCCGCTGTAACCCGCGGCTGTGTGATAACCACTCCGAGAAGTCAGAGCAATGTTCACAGCCACGAATTTGCAGCTACACGCAGGAGAATCCAGTCTGAAAGACTACTGAGGAACGCATGCGCCTGCGCACGCGCACACACACACACACACACACACACACACACACACAATTTATCTTTTCTAATCAACTGTTGCAACAGCGGTCACACCAAAGTTCTTTCCCCTCTCCTCCAGCTCCAGCACCTTCCCTTTGCCTTCTTTCTCGATCTCTCTCCTCACTGCACCATCAGAATATTCCTTACTTTTCCTCTTTTACACATCCTAATTAGCCCTTCTGCACACAACTGAACATCTGATGCATCAATATCCATCAGTAATGTCAGGGAGGCCTGTCAATCTTAAAACCTTAGATTAAGTGACCCTTATTAGTCCCACAACAGGAAAATTCCACCTCCGCATTTAACCCATCCATGAAGTGAAACACCACATACACACTAGTGAATACACACACACACACTAGGGGGCAGTGAGCACAGTTGCCCGGAGCGGTGGGCAGCCCAATCCGCAGCGCCCGGGGAGCAGTTGGGGATTAGGTGTCTTGCTCAAGGACACCCCAGTCATGTGCCGTCGGCTCTGGGGATCGAACCGGCGAGCTTCCGGTCACGAGGCTGGTTCCCTGACCTCCAGCCCACGACTGCCTGATGATTAACTGTCAGGTAAATAATTGCGATGAACAGCTTGATCCTCTCTTTTGTTCAATTTATGCAACTATTAAAGTACGAGCTGGAAGTAAGCAAGTCAGCCTGTCTTCTTTCAAGCTATCATTACTTTGCAGCTATTGTTAGGTTGTACTGACACGAACTGATATACTGTGCTGTTGTGTGTATAAACGGAAGGGATGCACTGATCCCGAAACTGGTAACAGGTATCAGCCTGATACTGGGCTCATTTTCTTGCACTCGTAATAACTCACTGGTACCGACATCTGACACCATGCGATGCCGACCTAGTGTATGCCACCATACTACAAATGGCTTAAGCTGGCCGTGAAGGAGGCTCTGCTCACAAAGCTGTCGGTCAATTTAAACATTCCACCTGGCCCGATTACTGCCCGACAGACTGTGCGCCTTTAGCTCATTTTAAACACACAAACAGAGCTATTCACCCAACATGGGCGGAGACACACAGGCTAGCAAAACAGAGGTGAAAAGGACGGTTACTACCAGAGTCTTTAATATGCTGACTGAATAGAAGTGTATTAATGTTAATATGGTGACTTTTTTTTTTATGTCTTTGTGAACTCGGCTGTAGAGAAACCGCATTGTCTCTAATCACAAATGTGTGAGATATTAGGTTATAATGTGCCACTCAGAATAAAGTAAGACGTAATTAAGATTGTAGCTCTTGTGATTTAAAAACTGCACTCTTGATGGTAGAGACCGTATAGGCAGTGAATAGAGATGGTAGAGACCGTATAGGCAGTGAATAGAGATGGTAGAGACCGTATAGGCAGTGAATAGAGATGGTAGAGACCGTATAGGCAGTGAATAGAGATGGTAGAGACCGTATAGGCAGTGAATAGAGATGGTAGAGACCGTATAGGCAGTGAATAGAGATGGTAGAGACCGTATAGGCAGTGAATAGAGATGGTAGAGACCGTATAGGCAGTGAATAGAGATGGTAGAGACCGTATAGGCAGTGAATAGAGATGGTAGAGACCGTATAGGCAGTGAATAGAGATGGTAGAGACCGTATAGACAGTGAATAGAGATGGTAGAGACCATATAGGCAGTGAATAGAGATGGTAGAGACCGTATAGACAGTGAATAGAGATGGTAGAGACCATATAGACAGTGAATAGAGATGGTAGAGACCATATAGGCAGTGAATAGAGATGGTAGAGACCGTATAGGCAGTGAATAGAGATGGTAGAGACCGTATAGGCAGTGAATAGAGATGGTAGAGACCGTATAGGCAGTGAATAGAGATGGTAGAGACCGTATAGGCAGTGAATAGAGATGGTAGAGACTGTATAGACAGTGAATAGAGATGGTAGAGACCATATAGGCAGTGAATAGAGATGGTAGAGACCGTATAGACAGTGAATAGAGATGGTAGAGACCATATAGACAGTGAATAGAGATGGTAGAGACCATATAGACAGTGAATAGAGATTGTAGCTCTTGTGATTTAAAAACTGCACTCTTCAAATTTCGATTATGAAAAAGATTAATTGTTCAGCTCTAGCAGAGAGTGAACCAAACTCTATATGTTTTTCTTGAAACTGAGAAAATGTGAGCAAAAACTACGTGAAAGAACACATGTATACTGTCCAGCTAACGAACATCCCTTTAAATGGGTTACTGCACCCAAGTTAAACGCTAGATTTAAGATCCATGATTGTTTTGTGGAGGTTTTTTTTTGTAAGAATTGCACTCCTAAGCAGAATGAACTCATTGTGCCCAATGAACTCTCTATCCTCTTTGTTTTAGTCTCTATCCTCTTTGTTTTAGTCGCTATCCTCTTTGTTTTAGTCGCTATCCTCTTTGTTTTAGTCGCTATCCTCTTTGTTTTAGAGGCTATCCTCTTTGTTTTAGAGGCTATCCTCTTTGTTTTAGTGGCTATCCTCTTTGTTTTAGTCGCTATCCTCTTTGTTTTAGTCACTATCCTCTTTGTTTTAGTCTCTATCCTCTTTGTTTTAGTGGCTATCCTCTTTGTTTTAGTGGCTATCCTCTTTGTTTTAGTGGCTATCCTCCTTGTTTTAGTCTCTATCCTCTTTGTTTTAGTCGCTATCCTCTTTGTTTTAGTCGCTATCCTCTTTGTTTTAGTCGCTATCCTCTTTGTTTTAGTGGCTATCCTCTTTGTTTTAGTCGCTATCCTCTTTGTTTTAGTCGCTATCCTCTTTGTTTTAGTCGCTATTGTCTTTGGTTTGCTGTGTAAGACCTATGCAAGTGTGGCCTTCGATGGACAGTTTCACCAGGAGTATGATAAAAGAATGGGTTTAAAAATAAGGGGGGCTTTATTTGTGCCAATGGTTTGGAAAATGGCCAAGAAGAATGATACTCATCTCTTCAAACAAAGCTGGACATGATCCAAAAATAAATGTGCTGATTCTTTGTCGCACCGGAAGCCAATAGAAATGTGTAGCTTGGAATTAATGAGTCCCAAATTATGCAGATATTAATAAAAATGGCAAAGGCGAAGGGGGAAACAGGAGAGCCCCTCCTTTGCCCTGTGGCCTTAAAAACTCATGTAACGTCTTTGCCCCTTTAGTTAAATCTAACTGAGGAAAACGCATCCATGTCACACTCTGCCTGATGTGATACAATAAGATTTTGATTGTGAGGCTAATGATTGTAGAAACTGCAGTCATCTTCAATAATTGCCATTATCTCAGATATGTAATGATTGTGGCAGGCCTAATGGCAGGACTAACCCTTTTACGTACACACTCTGAAACGCTTGTAGAAAGAAAGAAAATCCCTTGAGGATTTATTTCTTATACTCACAAGATCACAGGTCATATTTCATTTACTCAATCTTTAGATCATTAATTGATGTGAACATTCGTTCAATTAGTTGCTTTACAAAGAGAGAAGCAAGATAACGTTCTGTTCAATATGTTGTCAACATGCTTCGGATGCCGATAAGAGAACTAATAGCGTCAATGTTGGGACTAGAAATCTAAAACTAGAAGCCGTAAAAACCATCAATCATCCAAGTGCTGCATACAGGTGTAAAAAAGTAGTACATAGGAAAATCAGCCCTGGAGCACAGTGTGTAAAAAACTGAGTGGCTGGTAAATGTTGGAATACAAAGCAGCCGGTGGACAAAAAAGTTTATGTCCAATCCTGGTTTAAACCTTTCATCATGGCAGAGACCGTATAGGCAGTGAATAGAGATGGTAGAGACCGTATAGGCAGTGAATAGAGATGGTAGAGACCGTATAGGCAGTGAATAGAGATGGTAGAGACCGTATAGGCAGTGAATAGAGATGGCAGAGACCGTATAGACAGTGAATAGAGATGGCAGAGACCGTATAGACAGTGAATAGAGATGGTAGCGACCGTATAGGCAGTGAATAGAGATGGTAGAGACCGTATAGACAGTGAATAGAGATGGTAGCGACCGTATAGGCAGTGAATAGAGATGGTAGCGACCGTATAGGCAGTGAATAGAGATGGTAGAGACCGTATAGACAGTGAATAGAGATGGTAGCGACCGTATAGGCAGTGAATAGAGATGGTAGAGACCGTATAGACAGTGAATAGAGATGGTAGAGACCATATAGGCAGTGAATAGAGATGGCAGAGACCGTATAGACAGTGAATAGAGATGGCAGAGACCGTATAGACAGTGAATAGAGATGGCAGCGACCGTATAGGCAGTGAATAGAGATGGTAGAGACCGTATAGACAGTGAATAGAGATGGTAGCGACCGTATAGGCAGTGAATAGAGATGGCAGCGACCGTATAGACAGTGAATAGAGATGGCAGAGACCGTATAGGCAGTGAATAGAGATGGTAGAGACCGTATAGACAGTGAATAGAGATGGTAGAGACCGTATAGACAGTGAATAGAGATGGTAGAGACCGTATAGGCAGTGAATAGAGATGGTAGAGACCGTATAGGCAGTGAATAGAGATGGTAGCGACCGTATAGACAGTGAATAGAGATGGCAGAGACCGTATAGGCAGTGAATAGAGATGGTAGAGACCGTATAGACAGTGAATAGAGATGGTAGAGACCGTATAGACAGTGAATAGAGATGGTAGAGACCGTATAGGCAGTGAATAGAGATGGTAGAGACCGTATAGACAGTGAATAGAGATGGTAGAGACCGTATAGGCAGTGAATAGAGATGGTAGAGACCGTATAGACAGTGAATAGAGATGGTAGAGACCGTATAGGCAGTGAATAGAGATGGTAGAGACCGTATAGGCAGTGAATAGAGATGGTAGAGACCGTATAGACAGTGAATAGAGATGGTAGAGACCGTATAGGCAGTGAATAGAGATGGTAGAGACCGTATAGGCAGTGAATAGAGATGGTAGAGACCGTATAGACAGTGAATAGAGATGGTAGAGACCGTATAGACAGTGAATAGAGATGGTAGAGACCGTATAGACAGTGAATAGAGATGGTAGAGACCGTATAGACAGTGAATAGAGATGGTAGAGACCGTATAGACAGTGAATAGAGATGGTAGAGACCGTATATGCAGTGAATAGAGATGGTAGAGACCGTATAGACAGTGAATAGAGATGGTAGAGACCGTATAGACAGTGAATAGAGATGGTAGAGACCGTATAGGCAGTGAATAGAGATGGTAGAGACCGTATAGGCAGTGAATAGAGATGGTAGAGACCGTATAGACAGTGAATAGAGATGGTAGAGACCGTATAGACAGTGAATAGAGATGGTAGAGACCATATAGACAGTGAATAGAGATGGTAGAGACCGTATAGACAGTGAATAGAGATGGTAGAGACCGTATAGACAGTGAATAGAGATGGTAGAGACCGTATATGCAGTGAATAGAGATGGTAGAGACCGTATAGACAGTGAATAGAGATGGTAGAGACCGTATAGACAGTGAATAGAGATGGTAGAGACCGTATAGGCAGTGAATAGAGATGGTAGAGACCATATAGGCAGTGAATAGAGATGGTAGAGACCGTATAGACAGTGAATAGAGATGGTAGAGACCATATAGGCAGTGAATAGAGATGGTAGAGACCTTATAGACAGTGAATAGAGATGGTAGAGACCATATAGACAGTGAATAGAGATGGTAGAGACCGTATAGACAGTGAATAGAGATGGTAGAGACCATATAGACAGTGAATAGAGATGGTAGAGACCGTATAGACAGTGAATAGAGATGGTAGAGACCGTATATGCAGTGAATAGAGATGGTAGAGACCGTATAGACAGTGAATAGAGATGGTAGAGACCATATAGACAGTGAATAGAGATGGTAGAGACCGTATAGACAGTGAATAGAGATGGTAGAGACCGTATAGGCAGTGAATAGAGATGGTAGAGACCGTATAGGCAGTGAATAGAGATGGTAGAGACCGTATAGACAGTGAATAGAGATGGTAGAGACCATATAGGCAGTGAATAGAGATGGTAGAGACCTTATAGGCAGTGAATAGAGATGGTAGAGACCGTATAGACAGTGAATAGAGATGGTAGAGACCATATAGGCAGTGAATAGAGATGGTAGAGACCGTATAGACAGTGAATAGAGATGGTAGAGACCGTATAGACAGTGAATAGAGATGGTAGAGACCATATAGACAGTGAATAGAGATGGTAGAGACCGTATAGGCAGTGAATAGAGATGGTAGAGACCGTATAGGCAGTGAATAGAGATGGTAGAGACCGTATAGACAGTGAATAGAGATGGTAGAGACCGTATAGGCAGTGAATAGAGATGGTAGAGACCGTATAGACAGTGAATAGAGATGGTAGAGACCGTATAGGCAGTGAATAGAGATGGTAGCAACCGTATAGGCAGTGAATAGAGATGGTAGAGACCGTATAGGCAGTGAATAGAGATGGTAGAGACCGTATAGACAGTGAATAGAGATGGTAGAGACCATATAGACAGTGAATAGAGATGGTAGAGACCGTATAGACAGTGAATAGAGATGGTAGAGACCGTATAGGCAGTGAATAGAGATGGTAGAGACCGTATAGACAGTGAATAGAGATGGTAGAGACCGTATAGGCAGTGAATAGAGATGGTAGAGACCATATAGACAGTGAATAGAGATGGTAGAGACCAGTCCAACTCGACATTCGTCATCATTTTGCGCTGCTGAGACTCAAACACTTAGGCTGATATTTCTGTAAATAGAGGAGACTCATCACAGCCGCTCCGTGTTTGAAGAGGTCTCAGACGAAAAGGCCAGCGCGGTCGGAGGAGGCCGAGGCTGCAGTGCCAGAGAACAGTTTAAAGAATCTGAGGACCCGAACCAAAGAAGTGGCGGTGGCCGAATAACGCGCCCTTTTTATGGCGAACTCGAACTCATTGGGGGTGGTGAGCCCAGCTGTTAACCACTGGAACTTCATAATCGCTCCTGTGATGCTGGCGAAGATGAAACCGGCAATGACTGCCATTCGCTGGTCATTGAGATCATCATGTTGCGCATGTGGGTCGGTTTGGGAGCTGATATTGTTCAGACTGATGTCACATACAGATCACATTTAAAAGAGAGTGTGAACAGGCAAACAAAAAAAAAAAGGATTTGGTGAGAAAATCAGATTTGGGCCACTTTTACCTGCTGTGTAAACGTAGCCTAAGAAACTGTACAGGCAGTAAACAGAGGGCGTAAAGAGGGTATAGGCTGTAAACAGAGATGATAGAGATCGTATAGGACGCGAATAGAGATGAAAATGCAGTGGACAGTGAGCAAGAGATCACTCTGGCATATTTTTACTTGCAGAGGGCACTGAGATGCCATCTCACTGAGTAAACATGCACTCAAAAGATGGCTGAGCAGTTATGCTGTCGCATGACAGGCCAGCCGGAGGAAGTGTGTGAGTGTGTGTGTGTGTGTGTGTGTGTGTGTGTGTGTGTGTGTGTGTGTGTGTGTGTGAGTGTGTTGGGGGACAGTGATTAGTACATGTCGTGATGTTGTTTGTCTGTTTGAGAGTGTGTGTCACAGCATTTAAGCACAGTATTCAATTAACATTTACTTTGAGTCTCCGAGCTTTCGTGTTCGCAGTGTGTGATCGTGTACTTCTTCAAAGACAGTAATTACGTATGTGTATCTACTTGTGTGAACAAGAGAGAGAGAGAGAGAGAGAGAGAGAGAGAGAGAGAGAGAGAGAGAGAGAGAGAGAGAGAGAGAGAGAGAGAGAGAGAGAGAGAGAGAGAGACAGTGTGAGGGTATTTCACCAGAGGGCAGTCATTAGAGTGTGTGTGTGTGTACCCAGGGTCCTCGCTAACAAGAGAAATGTTGCTCAGTGCTCATTAACGCACACACACGCACACACACACAATTACTGTGCTTCTATACAAAGGAAGCTCTGTTCACACATCAGTGCCATCATCCCGCATGTACCACTGAGAAAAATAATCAGGCTTCCAGAAAAGACCAAAGTAAATAAGAGAGAGAGAGAGAGAGAGAGAGAGAGAGAGAGAGAGAGAGAGAGAGAGAGAGAGAGAGAGAGAGAGAGAGAGAGAGAGAGAGAAAAAGAAAGAAAAGGCGCAAGAGGGAGAAAGACAGTGGGGAAGAGAGAGACAAAAAGAAAGAGCAAGAAAAAAAAGAAATTGAGAGCGTCAATAACAAAGACAAAGAGAAGTAGAAAGAAAGACACAAAAGAGACATGGAATGGGAGCAAAACAGAAAGAAAGAAACAAAGAAAAGAGAGATAGGCCAAGTCAAAGAGCTGGAGATGGACTGAAACCGAGACGAAGAGAAGAAAGGAGAGAGAGAGCGAGAGAGAGAGAGAGAGAGCGCGTTTCTTCGGGTATACAGCTCTATCACAGCTGCAGTGGATTTTCATGCTATAATCTGATAATTGATGCGTATTCTCTGCACCTTACACTGAGCAGATCCCGGTTATACTGTACACTCCAGTCAGATTACACATAAACCATCACCACTCCACTTACATAATCAGTCCCAGAGCACACACACTGTACGCTACACATACACAGACTGTATTTCTGACGCAGCTCAAATGAAGGGTCAGCAAAGACCCCCCCCCCCCCCCCCCCACCCTCCCAAGTTTTAACAGCTTCTTCTTTCAGCATTCGTGCTGAGATGCCTTCTAACATCCCCAGATGTACTTCAAAGCCATGAAACATCAATGTTGTTTGAAAGTTACATATATTAGCTACAGTTTACATCTAAACGATGATATATCCCCCCATTTTCTTAAAAGACGAAGCTTTCTTACCCTCTTTTTCCCCTCCCTCATCCTCTGCCACAAACGTGCTGCAGATTTTCCTCTCTTGCCTTCAGACTAATGTTTTCTATGTTTCAGAATATTTATGGGTCACTTTTTCAAACTTCTACTTCAAAACTCCTGCTTTTGGCCTTGGAATCATCACGAACACACAGATTTATAGGGACCCTCTTTACCAGTTTATCTCACTGTTATTTCAGGAGTGCAGATATTGGAGAAGGTAGCTAATCAGGCTGGCAATATAGAGGAGCCTGGGGGGACTAAACACGTCATACACACATGACTATCACAGGGTGTGGGTGGCTGTGAGGAACAGCAGGCTAAAGTAAGAAACCATATCTCCTCCTGCTACATGTAGCTGTCCTTGCTGGAAGCAATTGGCTTTTTTGTCCTCTTCACTGCTGCTACACTGATGAATCTCTCTTGATTTAGCTTGTGAGTTACAAGCCCTTAGCAAGAATCAAAGCCAAAGCCAAAGCACATGCTCCGATAAATATGAGCGTATTAGCATTTATGGTTTATTTTAGAATTTTTACAAAGGAACTAAGGAGGCAAAACATACAGTGGGGTCCAAAAGTCTGAGACCACTACGAAAACATGTTTACATATTACATTATTAAGTTAAGTTTAAATCCCACAAACGGGGAAATTTCACCTCCGCATTTAACCCATCTGTGAAGTGAAACACCACATACACACTAGTGAACACACACACACTAGGGGGCAGTGAGCACACTTGCCCGGAGCGGTGGGCAGCCCTATCCACGGCGCCCGGGGAGCAGTTGGGGGTTAGGTGTCTTGCTCAAGGACACCTCAGTCATGAACTGTCGGTGCTGGGGATGGAACCGGTGACCTTCCGGTCACAGGGCTGGTTCCCTGACCCCCAGCCCCTCAAAAAATATGGATTTGCGTGTCTTCCTTTCACAGGGGTCATCTAATTCCAGTATATGTGCTTGCATTATCATAGAAATTTGGAAGAAAAGTTAAATCAATGACAAGTGTGACAGACTTTGTATGAAAGCCTCTGATGAGAAGATCAAATGCTCTTGAGACTCATCTGGACCTGAGCTTCCATGGAAGAGACGGGACTAAAAAAATCTGACCTTTTCGTACAAAGGCTTTAACACGGTCAAGGCTTTAACACGGTCAAGGCTTTAACACGGTCAAGTGCACAAATTAGCCGGAATTTAAATACAATCTTGAACATTTCTTCATGCGTAGGTTTTTTCCCCACTCTTTTCTTTTAATCGTGAGGTTTTCTTTTTAATGGAACGCATGCGGCTGTTTGTGCACAAACATATTAAATGAAGTAGATACATACTGTGTTATCTGTCCTGTGCAGAAGTAGCTAACAGCTCCCTGAGACTGTCTGATGTTAGATCGATGTGATCTTGGACCAGAGTGGCTGCTCTGCAGTTAAAGTAGAGGAGAACCAAGGTAAAATATTCCTCCAGTAAAGTAGAAGTTCCTCCCTTTAGACCTCAACTTGAGTAAAAGTACTAAAGTATTTCCCTTCAAATGTACTTAAGTATAAAGTAAAAGTACTAAAAGAGTAATTCTGGCTCTGATGTCCTGTTATCATTTTTATAACCAGACTGGCTTCATGAACTCATTTCAGGTGAAAGTCCTCCAGCGTCTCTCTTGGTAAACCAGTCTTTTAATAGAACGTCATTAATTAGTGACGCTGACGTCTATTAAAATGATCAGAAGCACAAAACACTGAAGGTAAACAGTTTCCATCAGGGAGAACCGAGTGGCTCTGAAATCACTTTTTACACACAAGCAAAGTTTCAGTTTCAGATTTATTTACAACTTAGTTCCAAGTTTAAGTTGAATAAAAACTGGTTTTAAACTCAGGATCACAGATGAGCTCCTTTACTATGTTGATCTGTAGGCGTCTGTTCATAAACATAAACCAGCCCAAACTCATTTACTATAAAATGAAATGGTGTTTGTAGAAATTCAGAAAAAAGCCGCGTCAGTCTCGACTGCATATGTGGACATATTTCTATATTGAGCTCTATTTACACAAAGTTAGGTTAGTTCATCATTTATGTTGAACAGACTCTCCCAAAGTTTTACGCTGCTGCGCTGACGTTGAACCGCGTGCTGCACTGGGTCGGTCTGACCAACAGGTCAAAACCAGCTCTAAACAAAGTGACCGCTGGGCCCTGATTGGTGCTCTGGCTTTGCGCTTCTTTCGTTTTGACATGTTACGTTTTTATACACACAGAAACCAAAAGGAACGACAGATTTCTCAAAATGTAGGAGGAAAAAGTCGGATATTAGACTCTGAAATGTAGTGGAGTGAAAGGAAAAAGTCGCCCAGAGCGGAAAAACTTCAGTACAGATACACCAAAAATACTAAAGTACAGAAACCAATTACATTTATTTAGTTACTGTCCACCTCTGGGAGCTACAGTGTCCTCCTAACTGCCTCAACTAAAAATCAAACCTGATGAGCATATATAGGACAAATAACACGGCCTGTATCTACTACATTTATTTTGTTTGCACATGAACAACAACGTGCATTCAATTAAAAAGAAAATATGATCGTGCTTAAAAGAAAATGGAATGAATTAAGAAATTGTGATCACAAATTGGAAAAAAGTGAAGAAAACAGGCAGACAATTAAAAGAAAATGAGAGAATCAACTGCTAATTGTGGGAACAAATTAACAAATCATGACCACGAATACAAGAAAACATGCGTATGAACTGCAAAACATTCAGTCTAATTAATTTTTTATTTTTTACCTCTGTCCCCTCCGGGGCTCCGTATGTCGTAACTCCTTTTTTTTTTTTTTTTTTTTTTACAATTTTTAAACTTTCTATTGTTTATTTCCAAGTTTAAAGGATAAAAAAAATCCAGATTTTTAAAGTAATCTCAGACTTTTGGACCGCACTGTACTGGTGGAAATTAGCTGTCGAACACCTTTACGTTAGTTAATCTCCAGTGACCCAGATGAATACGTGAATGAACAAGCAAACATGGGGCAGTCGTGGGCTGGAGGTCAGGGATCTGGCCCTGTGACCGGAAGGTCGCGGTACGATCCCCAGAGCCGACAGTCCATGACTGAGGTGTCCTTGAGCAAGACACCTAACCCCCAACTGCTCCCCGGGCACCGTGGATAGGGCTGCCCACTGCTCCGGGCAAGTGTGCTCACTGCCCCCTAGTGTGTGTGTGTGTGTGTGTGCTCACTAGTGTGTATGTGGTGTTTCACTTCACGGATGGGTTAAATGCGGAGGTGGAATTTCCCCTTTGTGGGATTAAAAAAAGTATCAAGAAAAAAACAGCATTCAACAACAATTACACACACGTAGAAGCCACCAGTGCTGATTTTGTAGGCTTTTTTCACCAGAAACGGATTCCAGTATTGCTTTACAGATGATTACTAACCTCAGAAACACGGTCATTCACTCCAGCTCTCTATGGAAAGGTATGTCATTTCATCTTTGACAGCGAGCGAGACTGAAATTCAAGTATGTGTCCAGAACTGTGAACACCAAACACACAACAACGCGAGAGACCAAGCTGAACAAAGAAGGTAAATTCTTCATGGATGAACTTCACAGCTGTCATAGTAACAATGTCACGCAACGCCTACAGCAGGACTTCTCTCCATCCTGTCGACCCCCATGCTCTGCATAGTTTTTATTTTTCCCTGCTCTACACACTTGACCCAGAGCGTGAGGTCACTAATTAACGAGCTGAATATGCTGTGCTGGATGAGACCAACATTGGGACCGGGATTAGGAACCTGTGGTCTACAGAAAGATCAAACTAACTAATGCCAAAAAGCTAGACTAGCCAAGTTCTCACGACACTGATACAAGAACCTGGTTGGCAAATAAACACACACACACGCACCAGCAGGGGGCGTGTCCTGTACTCACTGCGTAGTTCAGTAACGCTACCGTGGATATTTTCCCCAATTGCTGGCTCAAGTGAACGAACAGCGACTCCCCAGCATTCGTTTGCTCTCTCAAATGCCGACAGCTTTTGAGGGGGAACAGGAAAACTGGTCCAGTTTAAGCAGCTGGGAAAAGCACTAACTTTAAAGCCCCATCGATGTTTTTGTTTCAGCGGAAGTGCTAAAACTCAACATGGAGCGCCTTCAGCAGAGAGAAACCCGGAAATGTGAGAGGGGCCTATTGATGTGCTTTGTGTGCCAACAGCTTTGCTTGCTTTTTAGGTGCACTGCCTAGTGCCTTGTGCAGGAGTCTGTTAGCAGTTAGCTTGTGCTACCAAGTTAATATTTGTCTATAGCGGTGTCGGAGGTGGAATTTCCCCGTTTGTGGGATTTTAAAAAGTATCACTACAAGATCCGTTCCTCGTTCGTATGGAGTATTTTCAGGCCTGATGCTGGAAATTTGTCAGTAGCAAAAAAACGCTGTGAAAATCGGACGGGAAAAAAAAAAAAAAAAAAAAAAAAAATCAACATTTCCTACCAAAGTCTGTCTATGCAGGCTTTATTCTGTTTGACTTCATAAACATCAATACAGTGATTTTTTTTTTTTTTTTTGCTTTGGTGCGTGTAAGCGGTGGTAGTGGTGCTACGAAGTTTCTTATTGCTCAGTACTCGGAAGAAAGTGTCACGTAGAATGGACAGAGCAGTTTTGCTCTGGAGTACATAAATCACAGGTTTTGTCCAGACAGGATGGTCACTTCTAACACACGGTCACCAAAGAACAAGATTTCTAAAATCTGACGGAAAAGTCTGACTACAGGACATTCATCTACAGCTCAATCAGCCAAGCAACAGACTTTAGACGAAAAACTCCGGCTCTTCGGATGTGATTCCTGCTTTTACTGAGCTCCAGAGCAGCAAGGGCTCAGTCAGCTCCTACAGAGACGGGTGTTGAAGGAGACAGACAGGGGTTCAGATCTATATAACATGTTCTACAGCTGTACGGAGGCGCTTTTTTGACAGGGAACAAAAGTCTCTTCTCCACTGCAGCACTGCTTGATCAAAAGCAACTAACACAGCGTAGCTAATTCTAATCAATGATTTAACCGTTAAGGTACAGGGAACTCATTTACACTGTTAACTACTCCATTCTGAGTAGGTTATACTCAGCGTGGAGTCGGACTCTGTATCTAACTCCCTAAAATCAGCATCTGTACACAAACTGTCACAGTCAGACAGACTCTTCTGCTCCAGTGCATCCTCTGTATGCTGGCAGCACTGCATCCCGTGCATTAGTCTGAACAAACTGCTTGCACTAAACATGGTTATCATCATTAGCGGAAAACCTGAAATCCACGCAGTCATGAAATCCCTGCATGTGGGTGGAAAACAAATCGACTGGCAGACCGTCACACCTTTAACGGCGATAATTTACCTGTGAAAATATGCATGTCACACAATCCTAGTCGCTGTTTTTCTGCCGCATTTCTCTCCTTTTTCCAACTGCAGCAGAGACGTGGCTCTGTTGCGTGTAAGCGAGTGACCACACTGCTCTGCTGGCCTTTTGTGATAAGATCAAAGGCTTTTCCTCTGCTTAGCGCTGGACACAAACACTGGCCTGCACTGTAATGTTTCAAATCAAGTAGACATGCTTTAGACACTCGCCCAGTTGTCAGCCTTCGCCTGACATTTACTTCTATAATCTATAAGTCTGTCCACTCTTATTTATTTGACTGATCGAGCCAGTATGTCACTGGTCAGTATGTCACTTTATCTGGTCACAGTGCCAAAGTTTTGTCAATACAAGCAACTTATTTTATGGTGCAACTAAACAAGAGAAGCCGCACTGCCCCCTCCACTTCTTGCCGTGCACTACAATCTGTCGGAATGAGGATGTTGTCATAGTGATTAGTGTAGTGGTGCTCATACACAGAAGTCACGTAACCAGCGTGCACTTTTATGTTTTGCAATGTTTCATAGTTTTACCTTCACTAATAAGACTAATGTAATGCTTGCTAGCTGCCAAATAAATAATAATAATAATAATAATAATACACTGCACTATAGCAAAACAGTAAGTGTTAAGATATCCATGATCGCCGTTCCCACAGGTCTGAAATCTACTTTTTGGGGAGCATGCCGGGGCGGGTGCTGTTTTTTAAAAATATCCAGAAATCTAAACTCCATCCATCCATCCTCAACCGCTTATCCAAGTCCGGGTCGCGGGGACAGCAGCCTAAGCAAAGAGGCTCTCCCTCTCCCCCGCCACCTCCTCCAGCTCTTCCGGAGGGATACTGAGGCGTTCCCAAGACAGTCGAGAGATATAATCCCTCCAACGTGCCCTGGGTCTTCCCCGGGGTCTCCTCCTCATCAGACATGTCTGGAAGGCCATCCTTGCCAGATGCCCGAACCACCTCAACTGGCTTCTTTCAATGTGGAGGAGCAGCGGCTCTACTCCGAGCCTCTCCCGAATCGCCGAGCTTCTCACCCTATCTCTAAGGGAGAGCCCAGCGACCCTGCAGAGAAAGCTCATTCCGGCCGCTTGTATCCGCAATCTCGTTTTTTCAGTTACTACCCAAAGCTCGTGACCGTAGGTGAATCTAAACTCATCTATTTAATTGGGTATTCAAATAAGGCATGTGTAAGAGATGAGGAGGCGGACGCGTATGCGTAGAGAAGCGAGATTTATTGGGGGCAAATCCATTTTCAGGGTCAAGACGGTCCAGGGTCAGGGAGCCAACATGGATAAATCGGGAGACAGACATGACGAGGAAACACAGGATAAACACAACGGAGGCCAGAAGAAAACAAACACCAAACAATATCACACACTTCAAACAAAGACCAGCGAGAGACGAGGGAAAACACAGGGCTTAAATACAGGGGCAGGTAGCGAGACGCAGGTGGTTAACAAGAGGGTAACACGTGAAAACAATCAAGGACAGGGTCTGGAAACAAGGGGGCAGGACCGGGAAGGAAGCAAAAGAAAAGCACATGGACAAAACCGAAACCGAAACAAAAGCACATGGAGGACTGGGAGGGACCGCATGATTGGCAGAGAGTAAAAAAATAATTAAAAAAATAAATAATCAAAGAAATGTCGAAACAGTAGCAGCTGATGTTGTACCACTTTGCATAATATGGGATATAATATACTTTAAAAATTGTTAAAAAATATTAAAAATATACTTGGGTGGCTGTTGATGCACTTGGCACCAGAGGGGCCTAGCGTGTTCTTATTCTCTTATTTTTTTTTGTTGAATTTCTTGGATGAATTCAAATTTTCACATCTGATACATAAATGCATGCACTTCATGATATTTCCATCGCATTATACAGATTCACAGTACACCGTGTTAAGATTTCAGCCTATTATAGAGCATATGGGGAAATGACGTGTGTTCACAGTGTGTGGATGGTTGCACACGTGCTGGGGGGGGGTCCTTAAGAAGGCACAGCATGACCACCTAAATCCAGGCACCAATACACCATTGATTATAGAGCACGGATTATAAAATGCTTTTGTTTTTGACTAAAGAAAGTGCTGACCTTTTATTCCAAAACTGACTACTAATCTTTTCAGCCCTGCCCGATTTATTACAGGATGCGTGTTACTTCTTGGCGGAGCCAAGAAAAGGTCAGAATTGGCCGTAGGATTTCTGACTGCAATCTGATGGATCCCCCACTTTTGCAACTGACCGTTCTGCATCAATCTGCATATGAATATCTGCTCACCGCATAGACAGGAGGACCTGCAGTAGCTGTGAATATGGGGAGAAGCAGAGGGCAGAAACTGCTGCGGTTCTATCCGAATGCCTGAGCATCTCAAAAAAGAGCCTTCCTCCACCTTGCCGCCTCCTCTGTTGCCATGGAGACCCACCGTCACCACGCTCGCGTGCTTCTTCTGGAGTCACACGTGTCTACGTCACATGACACACACATGCACCCCCCTGCTCTCGGTGATTGCTGGGGTCTAAAATTAAACCTCGATCGTGTGTGCATGTGAGAGAGAGAGAGAAACAGGGAGGAAGATGGAGAAAGTGTGGCTTCAGTGATTTCCAAAGCACTATATAAAAACCTACCTCAGCCCGTATCCCTACCGTATAAAGGCTGTAGATGCGCTGCATCAGCTGCGTATATTTATTTTGTATTGGTTTTATTTGTTTACTATTTGTATTTTGCATTGACCGTTTTCATAAGCATCAATTCCACAAGTCAAACGCCTCGTGTGTAATCGGGCAATAAAGTGATGCTGATTCTAGAGAACTTGTCTCGAGCAGATGATGCTTGTGGAATTACAGTCTGATTGCGAAGCCTCCAGTAAAAGCACTGGGCTAAAGTCACTTGCTGTATTCCTTTGAGAGACGATACAGACACAGAGGCACCTTCTCCAGAGTTTAGCCCCATGCCTTACGTAACCAGTGCCAACCAGGCCAGATAGCATCACCATTCCTCCATGTGTTACAGAGAAGAGAGCGAGATGGAGAGATAGTTAACTAGAGAGAGAAAGAGAAATTGAGATATCTGAACAAAGAGTCAGAAGAACAACTTCATGTAATCAGGGTGTGGGTTGCTTTGTGGTGTGTTTCGTGGTTTATGTTTGAAGTCCGTTACCTCCAGGTCATCCAGTGAGCGAGCCAGGCTGAGACGTTTGGAGCGTCCGAACGATCGCCTCCCAGAGGAGCGCTGGGGAAATCCCATAGTGACGCCCCGGAATCTTCCGCCCTGAAACACACACAAATCCACACACACACACACACACACGGTAAACATACGTCCTTAAACTTACACAAACACACTGGACAACGGAGGAAAATCCTCCCTTAAGAACGATTTACATTTACAGCTAAATGTCCATCCATCATATCTGCACGAGTGTAGCATTTAGTAGGAAATACACTGCCATGCAAAAGTTTAAACATCTGCTGTAAAATTATTATTTTTTTAAGTGGAGATTTACATGGGCCTTCTAACAATTTGCTGTAAAGCCAAGCATTGACCGTGTGATTTGAGCCTGTTTTTAAGCCCGATTTGGTAGCAGTGGAATGAATTTCATCATCAGGCTGAACTTCAGCTTCATCAGCTATTGTTTGCCATGCAGTGTGAGAGACGAAGTGATGCCAAATTAACCACCCAAATGAGCTCCAAATGAAGACGCTGGAGATCGGATGGAGTTCTGACATCCAAAACCACAAACAATGAGAAACACTGCTCCCACACAGATGAACACACCCATATACGGTGCCTTCCGAAAGTATTCACCCCCTTGGATTTTTACCCTGAATTGTATGTGATGCATCTGCACAAAAGAGTCTAAGTTGGTGAAGTGAATTGAGAAATCTTTGAAAATAAAAAAAATTAAAAAACTGAAAATTGGCATGTGCATATATATTCACCCCCTTTGCTAGGAAGCCCCTAAAAAGCTCTGGTGCAACCGATCACCTACAGAAGTCACTTGCTTAGTGAAATGAAGTCCATCTGTGTGCAGTCCAAGTGTCACATGATCTGTCAGTATATACACACCTTTTCTGAAAGGCCCCAGAGGCTGCAACTCCATTAAGCAAGAGACACCACTAACCAAACATCACCAGGAAGACCAAGGACATCTCCAAACAAGTCAGGGACAAAGTTGTTCAGAAGTACAAGTCAGGGTTGGGTTATAAAAACAAATATCCAAATCACTGGTGATCCCCTGGAGCACCTTCAAATCCATCATCATCAAATGGAAAGAACGTGGTACCACAACAAACCTGCCAAGAGAGGGCCGCCCACCCAAACTCTCAGACCGGGCAAGGAGGGCATTAATCAGAGAGGCAGCACAGAGACCAAAGGTAACCCTGAAGGAGCTGCAGACTTCCCAAGCTCTCCAAGCTGGAGCATGTGTCCGTATGACCACAATAAGCCGTACACTCCATAGAGCTGGGCTTTATGGAAGAGTGGCCAGAAAAAAGCCTTTACTTACAGACAAACATTGGAAGGCTCGTTTTGTGTTTGCTGAAAGGCTTGTGGGAGCCTCCTTAAATGAATGGAGGAAGGTGCTCTGGTCAAATGAGACCAAAACCAAGGAAAACGCTATGTCTGGCGCAAAACCAACACCTCATCACCCCAAGAACACCATCCCCACAGTGAAACATGGTGGTGGCAGCTTCACGCTGTGGGGATGGTGTTCAGCAGCAGGGAATGGGAAACTGGTCTGAGTCGAGGGGAAGATGGATGGTGCTAATTACAGGGATGTTCTCGAGCAAAACCTGTTTCGGCCTTTCAGCGATTTGAGACCGGGACGGAGGTTCACCTTCCAACAGGACAATGTCCCAAAGCATACTGCTAAAGCAACACTCGAGTGGTTTAAGGGGAAACGTGTGAATATATCGGAATGGCCTAGTCAAAGCCCGGACCTTAATCCAACTGAGAATCTGTGGTCAGACTTGAAGATTGCTGTTCACCAGCGGAGACCATCTCACTTTAAGGAGCTGGAGCAGTTTTGCCTTTAGGAATGGGCAAAAATCCCAGTGGCAGGATGTGGCGAGCTCATAGAGAGTCATCCAAAGCGTCTTGCAGCTGTAATTGCTGCAAAAAGGTGGCTCTACTTCAGGGGGGTGAACAGTTATGCACACTGAAGTTGTCTGTTATTTTGTCCTATTTGTTGTTTGCTTCACAATAAAAAAAATCAAATGTTCAAAGTTGTTCTGTAAATGAAACGATGCATTTCAAATAATCCATTTAAATTCCAGGTTCTGAGGTAGCAAAACACGAAAAACGCCAAGGGGGGGTGGGGGGGGGTGGATATTTTTGCAAGGCACTGTATGCCCACTTTGTTATGCCTGACTGAATTGAATTCATTCATTCATCTGCCTCTTATCCTCCTGGGTCGCTGAGGGTGCCAATCATAGGGCTGAACTGAATTGCAAGGTATAAATAAATATTTTTAAACTGCCTTAGTTTCTATGTGGATGTAGTGATTAGGGAGGCATTTGAGATTCAACCAGTGTTTTTGCTCGAGACTCGGATGTGCAGCTTTATTGGAAATTGAGGCGTCTTTGGGGGCTGCCTTTCACACGCAGTGTTAGCACCCCCGTCACGTCACACCGAGTGGGTTTGTACAGCGTGGGCATCTAAATCGCAGGCTTTACCTACAAACGATAGGTGGTTCAAACGTACAGCGTGTGGGACATTGTTACCCCATCGAGGCAAAAGCACTGGAGTAAAAAGCTCCCCTGGTGAATCCTGCAAACCTTTCAGAAAATGTGTAAGTTGTGTGTGAACTGATTTCTAGCTTTTGATTTCTTCCCAGAAATATTATTTAGCTGAGCTTGTATGGCAGTTTCACAGAGATAATAATAATAATGATAATAATGATAATAATAATGATAATAATAATAATAATAATTTTAAATTATTTAAATTTTAAACACAGACAGTCAGTCACTCACACCCAGGGGTAATTTAGCATGTCCAATTGGCCTGACTGCATGTCTTTGGACTGTGGGAGGAAACCGGAGAACCCGGAGGAAACCCACACAGACACGGGGAGAACATGCAAACTCCACACAGAGAGGACCCCGGTCACCCGGCCGGGGAATCGAACCCAGGCCCTCCTCGCTGTGAGGCGACAGCGCTACCCACCACGCCACCGTGCCGCCCTTAACTCTCAAACTCATAATTATATATTTTTAAAGAGCATTTCTTGTCCAAATCAGTTTGAAAATCTTCATTCAGAAAAAAAGAGCATCAGACCATCTGACACCAAAAACTAACTCTGTAACAAGGGGAGGCCGGAATGGTGCAGGGTCACATGGACGTGGGCTTCTGATGGAACAGAATGTCGCCCTGTTCCTTTCAGGGCATAAGTGTGTGTGTGTGTGTGTGTGTGTGTGTGTGTGTGTGACCTGTCTGGTTTGATGCGTGTGTGAGTTATTCAGTATCCGAGAGGCTGTAGCCTCTAATACGACTCCACCAACTCTTGCCCAAAGGTCTTAAACCCATCTTTTTGCCTGAGAGCTGTAACAATAACCCTGTCTTCACTGACCACTGATCACCATCCACTGACCTCCCTTAGAACAGCAGTCCTCATAGCACAGGGACCGATCAGAGGCCTAACCATCAATACTTATGCAGTTCTGAACATTTTTAAATGAACAAACCTCAGACTGTGGTTTGACATGATAAAGCCACACGCCTAATATTCAATCCAGCTGTGTACAAAATTCACTTTCAGTGCACTTCCATCAGGTCTGTACAGGAGATAAAACTCTAAATCACGTTTATAAAAACACAAAGACAGTACGCTCATCTTTAATGCCGAGCAGCTTTTCTTTGCATTTTTATGGATGCAATAGACATGAATGATCTGCAATTTTTCTGACCATCATTTGCGGTCAACCATCAAATGCAATTATTTGCTATGGATTAATCTCCAGACATTTTTTTTTGCCAAAAAGACCAACATTAAACTTCTCCATATGAAACCTAAGACATTGTTCACTAATCCAAGATATCATTTACAACGGAAGAAAACTGCACTTTCAAATGTGATTTTGATATAAAAACATTTGATCTTTTTGGTTTAGGATGCAGGCTATTTTATATCATAAGAGCATGGAGGAGATTTTTGTCATTTCTTCACGAGTCCACTGGTACCTGCTGCCCTCTGTCCTGTTACCTGGCTACTAGCTGAAAATGGAAACACCTGAACGCTCTAATACGACTTTATTCGCATTTATAGTGTTTATTTGGTAAATGTGCTTCCGTCACAATTTACCTCATTATCCACCTGAAGCAAGCGTAGAAATTTTTATGTAAAGTCTGGCAAGTCTATTTAAACTTGGTTGTTGCCATCGAGTCTTTTTTTTATTCCTTATGCCAAAATACACATAAATATGTAATGGAAACACAGCGACAGACAGACAGACAGACAGACAGACAAATAGGAATATCTCCATAAGCTGGTGTTGAGAGGCTGGCTGATTTGAGCAGTGTAATCAGTCTCCTGTGTTGCCTGGAAACGCAGAGAGCTCTCAGCCTGTGTCTTCAGCACCATCCCTGACTTTCAAACGCACACACACACACAACTACAAACACACACCAAAGACTATTGTGTGTTTTCTGTAATCTATTTTTAAGCACACACTCCTTTTGCATCTACCAGGAGAGCAGCTGAGTTCCATCAGCGCTCTGCATAGAGCTGAGTGTGTGAACAAGACAGGAATCAGTCAGCCTTTACTCTAACACACACACACACACACACACACACACACACACACACTAATCTTACACTCCTTTTTGTGCTCAGGAGAAAACCCTATACACTTGAATGTAATGCATTCATGCTCAGACATCCAAACAGCTGGTATATAACTTAGCAGTGAGGAGAAAAGGATCTTGTTCACTAGGGATGTCCCAATCCAGCCTGGGAGATCAGTATGAGGGCCAAAATATTGGATGGATGGATGGATGGATGGATGGATGGATGGATGGATGGATGGATGGATGGATGGATGGATGGATGGATGGATGGATGGATGGATGGATGGATGGATGGATGGATGGATGGATGGATGGATGGATGGATGGATGGATGGATGGATGGATGCTTTATTGATCCTGAAGGAAATTTAGCATTATTCTGATACAGACACCTATTTTAAAACCTGTAGTATTGACCAATACTTTTGATATTTGTCCTCAGAAACAAGCTTTAAACCAACATGAAAACTCATGAGCAGTGAAAAAGGTGATCCGTTCAGAAACCAATCCCCTGTAGACACAGTATCTCACGAAAGTAAGTGCACCCCTCACATTTCTGCAAATATTTTATTCTATCTATAGACGACACTATAGAAATGAAACTTGGATATAAGTTAAAGTGGTCAGTGTGTAGCTTGTATAGTATTACAGATTTACTGTCCTCTGAAAAGAACAACACAGACATTATTGTCTAAATAGGCAACGCAAGTGAGTCCACCGCCCAAATTGTGCTCAGAGTGTCAATATTTTGTGTGACCACCATTATTATCTAGCACCATTAAGTATCTAGCACTGCCACCTCCTTCCGCTTGAGGATGCCCCACAGGAGCTCAATTGGGTTTAGGTCTGGAGACATACTTGGCCAGTCCATCACCTTTACCTTCAGCAAGGCAGTGGTCATCTTGGTGGTGCCTTTGGGGTCGTTATCGAGTTGGAAAACCGCCATGCGGCTCAGCTTCCGAACGGAGGGGATCATGCTCTGCTTCGGAATGTCACAGTACATGTTGGAATTCATGTTTCCCTCAATGAGCCGCAGCTCCCCAGTGCCGGCAGCACTCATGCAGCTCCAGACCATGATGCTACACAGGTAGGCGAAGGTAGTGTGAGGAGTCTTATTAGTATAGTTTAGGGTGCTTATTGAACCCCAGTCTACAGTGTAGAAGGCAGAGGTGTTACCCACTACACTAACCAACCAATGTTCTTGGACTGCTTGTCTTGAGCAAACTGTTTCCGGGCTTTGAGTATCTGCTTCAGAAGAGGCTTCTTTCTGGGATGACGGCCATACAGACCGAGTTGATGCATATATGGTCTGAGGTATATGGTCTGAGCACTGACAGTCTGACCTCCCACTTCTTCAACCTCTGCAGCAATGCTAGCAGAACTCATGCAGCTATTTTTTGAAGCCAACCTCTGAATATGACGTCGAACACATGGACTCAACTTCTTTGGTCAACCCTGGCGAGGCCTGTTCCGAGTGGAACCCGTCCTGGAAAACTGCTGTATGACCTTGGCCACCGTGCTATAGCTCACTTTCAGGGTGTTAGCAATCTTCTTATAGTCTAGGATATTTTTGTGGAGAGCAACACTTCTATTTCTCACATCCTCAGAGGGTTCTTTGCCATAAGGTTCCATGTTGAATCTCCAGTGAGCGGTATGAGCGAATTGTACCCAGAACACCACATTTAACAGCCCTGCTCCCCATTCACACCTGGAACCTTGTAAATCGAACAAGTCATATGACACCAGAGAGGAACAACGACACAATTGGGCACAATTTGGACACGTTCACTATGAGGTGGACTCACTTGTGTTGCCCATGAGAAGATATAATAAAATATTTGCAGAAATGTGAGGGGTGTACTCACTTTCGTGAGATACTGTAGCTCTGGCAGCGTCATTCCAAGGTGCTTGGCTCCCCAAGGTCCTTGGTGCTTTGACCCCAATGATTGCCACTTTGCCATCAATTTTAGCGGCAAACCAAGCGGAAGCTGGTTATCTTGGTTGCACAGTATGATAACTTACACATGAACCTCGTTACCCACTGTACAGTGGCCAATTGAGACTCTCCTCCACCTTCAGCACATGGCACGGCTGAGACTTGAACCTGACCTCCAGATGAACAGTGCACCTCCGAACTGCTGTATAAATGCTTTTGGTGAAACCTGGGGAACGGTCATGCTAATAAAATGGAGCACCTGGACATCCCTGTACACACATCACACACCACTCTTTGACTACCCATCATACACTCACACACAGACACACAGACACACACACACGCACTCATAATTACAGCCACAGCTGCACACCAGCTTCTCCAATAAAAGAAGGCAAAGTAAGCAGCAAGATGACAGTGTGTGTACGTGAGGGCTAAGTGTAAACACATGAACTCATATTATCGCATGCATATGATGGAAGCCTAAAGCAAGGAATCAAACAGATCAGGTTGCCATGGTGAACACGTTCACATCTCTCACTACCACTGGCTAAACCACCAGTTAAGGCGAGTAAAGATGCCTCAGAACGCATAGAAACACTTCAGCATCCAGCTCTCTCGCTTCATACTAACAGACCTCGCTCACAAACTATATTTATCTTTGCATGCAGACCATCAACTGTCTGAGGACACCTTAAACTCTTTCGACGTTTTTGAGCATTGCTCCATTTTTCTGTTAAAGGGCTCATATCATGAAACGGCCAATATTGTTTTGTTTTTTTAAGTGTTTGACTACATAAACACTGACGAGGTTTTAAAAAGTACTGCTCATTTTGTAGTCCACAGAACAGTCCACAGACCAAAACAGTCTGGTTTTAATTAATTATTGTTGTGATGTCACAAAAAACTAATTTACATAAATCTGCCTATGTGGCTTGCAGCAGTTTAGCACCACCCATTCACACTTAAATTATAAAGAGTGTTTCGGCCTGATCCTGCTTTTCAAACCAGGCAAAGTGTGGCGAGAAGCTTACGGATGGCTATCCGAAGTTTTTGATTCCAGCTAAGCATGTAAAGGCAATGGCACCAAATACTGAAAGTATGGTTTGATCTATAACTATGTCTTTAGCCTAGGTGTGTAAACCTTTGGCCTCAGCTGTAGGTCGCCTTCGGCTTGTGCCAGAGATCAAATCCCAGCCGTGATGTCATTGGTGATAACTCCCTCCTCGAGTGCTCTACTGCTTTAATTCAGCAGTTAAATAAATACAGTAAGAAATGAATAAACTGGCCGTGAACGCGGCTTTAATATGTTTTAATGTTCAGTTCCTTCCTCCTAATTATAGCTCCTTAACGAGCAGCTCGTTGCTACGTCAGAGTAACGAGCTCCGCCCACTCGCCGCTCAGCCGGTAGTTCGTTCTCCAGCTCCACACAGACCGACTTTTTGGGACAATTTGGGTATTTAGACTCGTCTCATCTTCAGAGTCGGACCAAATCGGCTGTCAGTCAAATGTGAGTCAAATTTTCTGTTTGTGCGCAAATTAAGAAGTAAAAACAAACGACTTGAGCGTCTCCTACAGTTTTCAAACTGGTTGCTTAGCAACGGCGGGGAGTTATACAGTGTTTGTGAAAAAAAAAAACATGACAAAATAGCAACACGGTTAGAACGCTTGTCAACCAATCAGCCTGCACGGCCAGCTACTAAATATTAGGTATAGTGTAGCTGCTGCAGTGACAGCCTCTTGTAGTAACGGCAGCTTATTTAACACTATACTTAAGATCTTATTGCATAAAGTGATATACAGTCAACACACCACCGCTGTGGCCAGAGGCTGCAGCGACGAGGCAGCAGCGACGAGGCAGCAGCGAAGAGGCAGCAGCGAAGAGGCAGCAGCGCAGAGGCAGCATCTAACTCTTTCGTTTGACATGAGAACAAGCGGATACTGCAACTGAATCAGCTTCAATGCATGAAACCAACCTACCTACCAGCAGCTCACCTGCATGGCATTTATATGACGTATGCCCTAAATCAAGCAGACAAGCAGGCAGCCAATAAAATTATAAATATATAATTTATTTTTTAAGATGACTGAAAGACGGCCGTGTGATTATTTTCCTAAAATAAATTTAAACACAGTGTATGAGACGCTTCTGCTTTAGCCGTTTTATTTCTGAGGGGTGATGTGAGGTCAGTAGCATGAAATGAAAGCGCAGTGTAAACGTCTTTAAATGGACATAAAATAGTTGCAGCATCTCTTTATACCAAAAAAAACAAACAAACAAACAAACAAAACAAAAAACATTTACTGGACGTGTGCACAGATTATTAGAACCCCTGTTATTTTTTACGTTCAGATTTACTCACACACCTCTCGGACGGAAGTCCGAGTGCTCAAACTCACCAAAGTGAAAACGATGAAAATGACGATGTGAAATTTGCACGCATGGATTTTATTAGTCTGTAGGAAACGCTGATCATTAAGGGCCACTGTGAAAAGCTAATGTCCTCTTTATTTGCACTGGCACCACTAATTACACCGAATCATCCAGTTCCAGATCCAGTTGGGAGGGTAAGATAACATGGAGTGGTGTGGGTAGCAGGAAAGTCCCTCTCTTTCTGCCTCTTTCTGCCTCTCTCTCTCTCTCTCTCTCCCTCTCGGCTTATCGTGTTTTACTAAGTCTCTAAAGAGCCATCTTTCCTGTTTATTCCATTCCAGAGAGGCCGACTACAAACCCCACCAAAACATGTCAGCGCGAAGCCGATCTGGACGTAACTCTCCCTCTTCCTCTCTCTCTGGAATCTCTCTTCCTCTTTTTCTTCGTTCTTCTGTTTGTAAACCTCTCTCCCTCTCTCCCTCTCTCCCTCAGCTTAATCAGTATTGACTCTGTGTACCCAAATGAATGCTGGTCAGTGTGCAGGATGCTTGTCACGATTGCCCAGACGGCGCGGTGCAACGCCAGTCTCCCAGCTGAAGACGTGTTTATGTTGGGAACGCTGCAATTAAAGAGGCATGCCGGAGATACAGGTGTGGTTTTGGGACTGATATGACAGTTGTACTCAGTTCAGACCCCAAGCACTGTTCTAGTCTAGACATGATCTCTCTCAGGAATTCAAGGCAACACACACTGACTCACAGGCACACGAACCCATCAAATAAAGCCAGCGGACACCACTTTGCATTCTTACATTTGTCACATGCATCCGTTCAACCTTACAGAGACCAAACCACAGTCGTCACAATAACCATCCTTCAGTGAGACTAAATACTTCACAGAAAAAACTAAACCTATTTTTCACAAACTCTAAATATAAATCACCACATCCAAATGAACTGAGGAGCTTCACTATATTCTGATAGTGAAGCACTGCCACCTGGTGCTGAGCAAGTGCAACACTTAATTACGCCACCATTCAGTTGGGATTAGCTCCACGTGTTACCAGCATTTCTTCTGATTTTCAGTCCCATGCGAATCCACCATCTCGAATCCACTGCAGACTGTCTGTAAAGATTACAGCTACTTTCACCTAAATGTAACATTTAACTCCAATTTTTCCAAAAAGTTCAACACAATTCATCCATAAGACACAAACAAAGTCATTCTCAGTGCTTTACTATGAACTAATTCCATACTGACCGCTTTACTGTGGTGGTGATGCGAGTCAGGGGCTGCAACCCAAATTTAGCCACTTCATTTACTATCCAAACTGACCAGTGAACCCACTGGTTCTGTTAGTGGTTACATGTAATGCCGTTAATGATCAAACAGAGGTAAATCTAGCTTTTTAATTATTTTAGACCACTCTGACTCTGATCACTCCCACTGTGGACAACTGACAGAGCATTTTCACATCAGACCGCTCTGTACTACCTGTGGCTCAAATCAAGCTGATATGTATTCTCCTGTGTACATCTCTGGATATTTAGATGAATCTGAACTCAAACAGACTTTTTTTTCCATGTCCCTGGTCACATTAGGCATTATACATCATGTCAAATCACTTTAAAGCACAAAATTACAACACTGCACAGCATCAGGTGGGGAAATATAAGGTATGAAACCCACTGGAGTGGTAAGGGTGGTACCTCAAATATATGCCTTCAGTGTCTTTATTCAGGGAGCATAATTGTATCATATTCAGCTGCAATTATAGATTTTAAATTACATTCACTTCCTCACGGCCTTCAGTCTAGACCTTTTATTTTACGTGCTATTGTTCTATTTTAAAACATTAGGTTAGGAAAAGCTTAAAATATTACCTTCCCTCTGTAGATAACATTAAAACGTGCAACATAACACACACACACACACACACACACACACACATTCTCTAAGCCGCTTCTCCCTCAGGGTCCCAGGGGCAGGATAGGGAGGATACACCCTGGACAGGTCGCCAGTCCATCACAGTGCAGACAGACAGACATACACAACCACTCACACACTCACACCCAGGGGCAATGTAGCACATCCAATTGGCCTGACTGCATGTCTTTAGACTGTGGGAGGAAACCGGAGAACCTGGAGAACCCGGAGGAAACCCACACAGACACAGGGAGAACACAACACAACACAAAATGTCTAATTTAATGCAGCAAAGCCGAATTCTACACCTACCACTAACTACACTGCATTCACTTCACACAGGTAGTTACATGGAATTTTACAGAGATTTCTTGTCACCTGCCAAATGTCATAAACTTTACAAGCCCTACAGTAAAATAACATTAGCTCACCTCCCCATGTAAAACTATTCCTGTCTAAATAGGTGCTAAAATCACAACACGCTGATTTTTGTCTCCGGCAGCAGCGAGAAGAAAAGCGGAACAGAAAAAAGCAGAAAGGACAAAAAAACTGAAAAGGTTTGGAGAAAACTTCGCTGCACTTCAAAGCGCACGGTCACCGCAGAGAGACGTAATTATGAGCCGGTGACCAGGTCTGAACTACACCCCCGATACCTGTCCCCACTCCATCAGGCACGGGTCCTCTGTGAGGCAGCGCGGGGTGGTTTCTATGACGACCGCGCTGACTATGACCCAGCCTGCTCTCTGCTCCAAGACCACCTCACCGACGCTGGTCTCCCCTAGCAACCGCGTTCTACGGTTCTGTGCTGTAGGTTTCAGGCTGTAGCTTAAAAAAGCCCTTTGGCAACTGGTCCCAACCTCAGAGCTACACAACACATCAGTGTGTTCTCATGTCGTCACATCAACAAGACGTTATTTGGAGGACTGAAATCACTTCAGTGGATTAAGATTAAGATTAAGAGACCCTTATTAGTCCCACAACGGGGAAATTCCACCTCCGGATTTAACCCATCCGTGAAGTGAAACGCCACACACACTCTAGTGAGCACACACACACCAGGGGGCAGTGAGCACACTTGCCCGGAGCGGTGGGCAGCCCTATCCACGGCGCCCGGGGAGCAGTTGGGGGTTAGGCGTCTTGCTCAAGGACACCTCAGTCATGTGCTGTCGGCTCTGGGGATCGAACCGGTGACCTTCTGGTCACGAGGCTGGTTCCCTGACCTCCAGCCCACGACTGCTCCATGAACCTGAAAGCTGAATTCAGCAAGTCACATTAGGCTAAAGCAAAATTTGTTCATCTCATGGCTACTTTACTTACTTTAACCCAGTGGTTTGGCCAAAAATCGGATTTACACATTAATTAATTACAGACATTTCTCAAATAGACCCACGTATGTGGTTTCTGACACTGTATGACATGCACGTATAAACCTGGACAGAACTCACTGCTCACACGGTTTCAGTTTATATGACGTATTTTAGTAGCTTTCTACAAATCAGCACAGTGCAAACCACACAAGCATCCAAACGTACAAACAAAGGAATGGTTGAACTTTTTTTGAACCCTTCAACATAGAGGTGGGAGATATGGCAAAAAGCAGCATCACAATAAAATAGGGTTGTTTTTTATTGTTTTGTTTTTTTTTTTTACATTGCACATGTAACAATATATTTTTTTTTATGACGGCTCATAATTTAGACAAAATAAGCCCACATTTTAAAAATACAATGAAAAGCTTGAAATGACTTACAATAACATTTCACACACTGCGCTGCACAAAATCCAATTAAACAGGACTAATTACGCTCAGCTTCGCCAAAAATGCAGTTGGAAAGTGATTTTTTTAAAGCACGGATTTTCACGCTGTGCTCATAAAAGACTATTGTGACACATTCTGATGTGATTTATCAGACAATAAAAACCGCCATACTGCCCAGCTCTACTGCTTCATAACGCTGACATAACCATATCATGAACGTCACAGCAGATGCCACATCCTGTCATGAGTTGTCTCGACAGCTTTTGTTCAGTAATAATAAGAAACGTTTCACCATCACCAATAAACGACATGCCAGATGCCAGAGGGTCCCGCTCCCCTCAGGTAGGAGGCTGCGGAGCATTAAGAGTAAAACTACCAGACCGAGGAACGGCTTCTTCCCTGAAGCCGTGAGACTCTTAAACTCCAGTTAGACAATCACTGCAACGGCACTTCATGTCCACTTATTTATCTCTGCTGCTGTCCTGAACCAGTGCCTCCACTATAGGACCCCTCCACTATAGCACCCCTCCACTGTATCACCCCCCCACTGTATCACCCCTCCACTATATCACCCTATACATCACCAGTATTAAGACGTACACCTTCTACCTCGAACTCATGCTGCTGTTATTTGCACCTCACTATTTATTGTTTATGTTACTTTTGGGAGTTTAACTGGACCGTGAGTACAATGTTTCATTCCACCTCATGTACCACATGTGATGCAAATGACAATAAAGCCTTATCTTATCTTATCTTATCTTATCCCGTTTACTGTTATGATGGATAACTAGAGTACAAGTAGCAAATTCAGCATGTGACATAAGCTGTCATGACACACATTGCGCCAACTGTCAAAACAGTCAATCATCAGCAATATTAACAATAATATTACTGGAAAAAATTTGTAATGACAGCATAAGACTAGATTAAGAGACCCTTATTAGTCCCACAAATGGGGAAATTCCACCTCTGCATTTAACCCATCCATGAAGTGAAACACCACATACACACTAGTGAACACACACACACACACTAGGGGGCAGTGAGCACACTTGCCCGGAGCGGTGGGCAGCCCAATCCGCAGCGCCCGGGGAGCAGTTGGGGGTTAGGTGTCTTGCTCAAGGACACCTCAGTCATGGACTGTCGGCTCTGGGGATCGAACCGGCGACCTTCCGGTCACAAGGCTGGTTCCCTGACCTCCAGCCCGTGACTTCCACTATGTCATGTTTATGGAATGGTTATGTCACTATTACGCAGCAGTATTCAAGTAAAGCCGTGTTTTGGTTTGTACAGCTCATTTGTAGGCTATCAGTTTAGGTTACTTGTTAGCCACATCAGCCTTGATGCTCCACTGCAACACTAAAAATCAGACTTCAGGCATCAAACAAATTCAACTTCTGGACAGACCGCTGCTACAAGCCCAGCCAAAGCCCAACTCAATCCAACTCACAGCTTCGGAATCTACCCTTGAGCTCTACTCGCTGTACGCTGATCACTCACTTCCTCGTATTGTGAAGCCCTGTCCGAGTTAAGAATGGAGCTGTTGAACAATAAAGGTGGACGTGAGTCTCCCTGTGGCAGGAAGTCTCTCCGTCTCACTTATCTGAAGGAGTCAGGAGACGCTGGCCTGCTGGTGAAGCTCACGCGCTGAGCGCAGGATCATCTCTGAAGCGCATTTACACACTTCACTGACCACTGCAGCCTGACGGAACGACAGCATCTGCTCATCTCACATTTCAGTCACATCTTTGTTTCATTAGAAGGACAAACATCCACTCCGAACGATCTTTTCCCTCCCTTCAATGGGAGAAAACTGGACAGCAAAGCTACAAAAACATGTTACACCACGGTGGGAATCCCAGCTACTGGCCCAGCCTTCTGAATTCTAGCGCACCTCAGGCTGAACTTCATATCTGACTTCCTGTACACATAAAACAAAGCATGGGATTATAAAATAACAGAAACACCACACGAGACAGACAGACAGACCGACAGACAGACCGACAGACCGATACAGACAGACCGACCGACAGACAAACAGACAGACAGACAAACAGATAGCTAGACAGATAGATACAGATGGATACAGACAGACCGACCGACAGACAAACAGATAGCTAGACAGATAGATACAGATGGATACAGACAGACCGACAGACCGACCGAAAGACAAACAGACAGACAAACAGATAGCTAGACAGATACAGACAGATACCGACAGATACCGACAGACAGACAGACAGACAGACAGACGGATACAGACAGACCGACCAACAGACAAACAGACAAAGATAGCTAGACAGATACAGACAGATACAGACAGACTGACCGACAGACAAACAGACAGACAAACAGACAGACAGATACAGACAAACAGATAGCTAGACAGACAGATACAGACAGATACAGACAGACCGACCGACAGACAGATAGACAGATTGTCCGACCGACCGACCGACCGACAAATAGCTAGACAGACAGATACAGACAGACCGACCAACCGACCGACAGACAGATAGCTAGACAGACAGATACAGACAGACCGACACAGACAGACCGACCGACCGACAAATAGCTAGACAAACAGACGGACAGACAGACAGACAGACAGACAGACAGACAGACAGACAGACAGACAGACAGACAGACAGACAGACAGACAAATAGACAGACAGATAGATAGATAGACAGACACTTTATTGATCCTGAAGGAAATTTAGCTAAATAATTTTACCCGTATGCATGAAAAGAGGCTCCATGTCCTTCGTACAAACAAAACTGTCACTGAAACGTAAAATACGCAAACAGAAAAAGAGAAAAAGTAAGAAAAAAAGTGTAAAAACACGACACAAAGCACGGAGCTACTGGAAAGGCTGCCACCCACAGCGGCGCCGGAAGCATGTTGCCCCACTAGCCCCACTCTGGCCCGTCCATCAGTGGAAAAAGACCACCACAGGACCCCAAGTGGCAGATTTGATCTGGGTGGTGGATCTTAGCACAGCAGTGATTCGAGGGTCGAGGCGCGTCAGGGTGTGTTGTAAGGGTACGAGCGTATCAAACACTGCAGTCTGCACATTCGCCGTCCACCTGATTACACAGGCTTACAGTAGTGCGCAAAAGTCAGAGACCACACTTCATGATATTATATTAACCACTAGCCTAAGGAACATATGTTAAAAAAAGGCTATAGTTTAAAAATATTAAAACAGAGAAAAAAAGGAACTTTAAGCTTTTGCTTCATGTCTTTAAAATCCACAGGTGTTTGTGTCCATCACTCCACTGTGAGAGACAAGGGTCAACAAGGGTCAACAAGGGTCTAAAGGACGTACAGCTGTCAAGACGTTACTACTGAGGAAATGAAATAGATCAAACAAACTGCAAAGAAGATGCTGGTGTCAAAACAATGGACTGACCACCCCAGAGTCCAGACATAAATGTGTTTGGGATCACCTGGTTGAACAGCAGGAAAAAACAACCAACTTCCAAGACTGAACTTTGTATGGTGAAAGAATATCTGTGTACATTTCTTTAAAAAAACAAAGCAAATCTCACAAAGAATGGAAGTATAAAGGCAAAGGGTGGACACTAAATACAGAAAAATGAAGTATATTTAGTTGTTATTTTCCGTTAAATATACATTTCTGCTTTTTTCCTTATACGGAAAATGAATATGTATAGAAAATGAATGGCTGTTTTGACTGGAAATTAAATAGAAGAAGGGTGGTCTCTGACTTAGGCACAGTTCTATATCTTGGTACATGTAAGTTTACAGTATGAGACTATAAACGATCTTTTCTACCAGAGCCGGACGAAGTACACAAACCATGTACCTGAGTTAAAGTCGAGACCCCCAAGGTAAAATATTCCTCCAGTAAAGCAGAAGTTCCTCCCTTTAGACCTCCACTGGAGTAAAAGTACTAAAGTATTTCCCTTCAAATGTACTTAAGTATAAAGTAAAAGTACTAAAAGAGTAATTCTGGCTCTGATGTCCTGTTATCATTTTTATAACCAGACTGGCTTCATGAACTCATTTCAGGTCAAAGTCCTCCAGCGTCTCTCTTGGTAAACCAGTCTTTTAATAGAACGTCATTAATTAGTGACGCTGACGTCTATTAAAATGATCAGAAGCACAAAACACTGAAGGTAAACAGTTTCCATCAGGGAGAACCGAGTGGCTCTGAAATCACTTTTTACACACAAGCAAAGTTTCAGTTTCAGATTTATTTACAACTTAGTTCCAAGTTTAAGTTGAATAAAAACTGGCTTTAAACTCAGGATCACAGATGAGCTCCTTTACTATGTTGATCTGTAGGCGTCTGTTCATAAACATAAACCAGCCCAAACTCATTTACTATAAAATGAAATGGTGTTTGTAGAAATTCAGAAAAAAGCCGCGTCAGTCTCGACTGCATATGTGGACATATTTCTATATTGAGCTCTATTTACACAAAGTTAGGTTAGTTCATCATTTATGTTGAACAGACTCTCCCAAAGTTTTACGCTGCTGCGCTGACGTTGAACCGCGTGCTGCACTGGGTCGGTATGACCAACAGGTCAAAACCAGCTCTAAACAAAGTGACCGCTGGGCCCTGATTGGTGCTCTGGCTTTGCGCTTCTTTCGTTTTGACATGTTACGTTTTTATACACACAGAAACCAAAAGGAACGACAGATTTCTCAAAATGTAGGAGGAAAAAGTCGGATATTAGACTCTGAAATGTAGTGGAGTGAAAGGAAAAAGTCCAGAATGGAGAAACTTGCAGCAATCATCCTCTTCACAAGTGGTCAGTTTCTGACCACAAGAAGATGGCTGACGAAGTTTTGGGTTGGTGGACCATCCTCAACCTAGCAGTCACAATGACGTGTATAACCACTCCATCAACATCACTATATTTCACCATCACTGCTCCGGTGAAAATGGTCCACCCCCTAATAATATGTGGTCAGGGATGGTGGTGCTCGTCCATTGATGGAGGTAGGCTGATAAATTGTGTAGCAACAGACGGCCTACAGTCAGTAAGGGTACGTCTATAGTGCATCTATATAGGAGGTGTTTCTGATAAAATGGCCAGTGACTGTGTGAATCTGTATCTGTATGTATATTAGAGTCTGAAGCCTGAAGGGTGTCAGAGAAACAGGCCTAGAGCACACAGTCATTTAGAGCTGGATGATTAGAAGTCGGCACCGTATCTCAATCTTCTCATCTCAGGGTCAGTTTTAACATGCGGTCTCCAACGGTGACGACACACTCTGCACACAGGTAAGACGATCTTTGCACCGCAGCCATCCACATAAGCCTACTGTACATCTAGATTCACTGGGGTAGCAAAATCCTGAAGTCTATTTATGGGCAAAATCACAGAAAAGGGTCAAAGGTTTGAGCAGCTGGCATTGTGTATATAAAGCAGCAATTTACTGCAGTCGATTTAGAAACATAATAAGGGTCACGCTCACAAGATACCACCGATGCCAAAAGATCAAGCTAAAATGGGAAAACAAATGCAGTTCCCACAGCACAGTCACCACCCAGCTAATCATTTCTGACCGCTTGCTGTATTTTGAGCCCACATCCTCAAAATACAGAGATTCTCATCCCTGACTTCAGTACATGTACTATGGATGCGAGAGATGAGTGAGCAGTGTGAAATATACAGTTCAACAGTTTAACCCCTTGACTACAAGCTCCTATCCACTCACATTACTTCGTGAGTACATTAGTTTCATAGCAGTTGCTGATTAATTTCCAACTACAAGTTTTAATAAGTAAATAACAAGCCTGAGGTTTGAAAACGAATAACTGAATAATAAGCCTGAAGTTTAAGGGCTTAAAAGACACCCCACCTTTTTCTCTGAGTCTTTCGTCCTCTTCCCATTGTGTTGCTGGGGCAGCTGGTGGTGCTCCCGAAGGCTCTTCTCCGTGCCAAACAGCTTCTTGGCCCACTCGTCCTTCTGTGCATGGAGCCGGTGGGGCTGGGAGGCGATCTCGCCTGCAGCACGGTACCGATCAGCCGGAATCTTACTCATGGGGGGCGGGAGGGTGCTGCAGTTAGCGCTGGACCAGCCGTCAGTTGACTCAGCGTAGGACTCCTGGTCACTGTTGTGGCCGTGCCTCCAGTCTCTCAGGACATGAACAGGCAGCCAACGCTGTCCTGTCCCTGCTGACTTCTTACCATGGGTGGGGTAATGATGGCGTGTCGGGAGGCTGGATATGTCCAGCCTGGAGGCGTGGCTTAAGTGCCTGCTTGATAGAGAGGGCGGATCTCCATGTGAGTGTGGGTGCGGCTGTGAGTGTTCTGGGAACTGCTCGTGTCTGTAGCCGTTACGGTGGGATATAGGTGGAGGAGGAGGAGCAGGAGGAGGAGGAGGAGGAGGAGAGAGGCCACCCTGAGTGCCGGAGTTACGGGCAGGCTGAGGGGTTTCCCATAATCCACTGGGAACGTGGCGGGCAGGGTTAGCACCCAGGTCCACCAGAAGGACACGGTTGTTCTTTTCCTCTGGCAGGAAGTTGCCTATGCCACTGTCGCTGTTGCTGCTGGTGCTGTTGTTCTGCTGAGCGTCCAGGTCTCCATCCAGGAAAGCCCGTGCCCGCATCCCCTCAATAGATTCGCCCATGTCCCGGTAAAGAACGGACACAAACTGCAGCAGAGGCTGGGAGGTCGGGGGGAACTCCAGGCAGCCACCCGTGTCCGGATCCGGAGTGCAATTAAAGCCGAAGCGACGGGCCACCCCCTGGTGTATCTTGTGGTGACAAAGCTCTGGATCCACAATGAAGACGTGGCAGGACGTGCGCAAGCCCTGGTCTTCCTCGCTGTTCCGACGCATGCTGTGGTCATCAGTAGCCTGCATGGTGACTAAGCCGAAGAAGCGGCGGTCGTCTGGGCACACGGCACTGAAGGCCAACTTTTCGGCTGGGTAGGCGGCCAGAACGGCACCACGCTCATTGCACAGCCGCACGCAGTCGTGCATGACCTTGAGGAGGACCAGCGAGTGAATTTTCTGCTCAGCCCGCAGGCGCCGCATGCAGCCTCGGATAGCCTGCAGGTAAGAGCACAGGAACCGTTTCAAGTATCCAAACAGTAACAACAGAATATTATCGTATGCAAACAATCAAACAAATAAATAAAGAGATAAACATTGTATATTTGTTATTTTCAACATTCTCCTTGTTGTTGTTGTTATTATTAAATAATATAATGAAAACTCTGAAGACCAAATTATGTGGATACTTTTAATGTCAGTAGATGCAATTAACAATTGCTTTGCAGATAATTACTAAGTGATAAGTTTCCTAATTAGAAAATAAAAATTTGTGGCCATCTGTTAATAGTTTTTCTTCTCTTCATCTTCCTCATCTAATTACAACACATTTTCTTTCTTAATCTGTTATAATCAAATATAATTTACAGCTACAAAGCTTTCGTCACGCCTCAGGCGGACTCGGACTCCATTTCCCAGACTGCTTTGTGAGATCACATGACTCTGGACAATTGCCTGCATCACTCCCATCGCTCACAGTCCCCTGAGAGTAAACACACCTGTGTAGGTTGACCTAATCATTTAGTATTTAAGCCCAGGCTGTAGGAAGAATCGGTGCGAGGTGCTGTTTCTCTCTCTGAGCGTACTAAGCGTTGTTTCCTATTGTCTACGCTTACACGTTATGACCCGGTCTTCGTTTATACCGACTTTGTCTTTCTGTTGTACCCTTCTGTACTTCTGCCGGCCGGTTTTGTTCTTCCGTGTTTAGACTTTGAGCTTGTTAATCAACCACGATTTTCGTCTACTCCTGGGTTTTTTGTACGTTTCGCGTTTTTGATCGTTTCAGATTTCGACCATTGCATGCGTTTGACCACTCTCTTTGCTGCCCGAGATATTAAACTTTGCCTGTTCATCCGCATTCGTCTGAATCCTGTCGCCCTGTTACAGCTTTCTTCTCTTTTTTCTGAATATGCTGGCTGTTTTTAGTTCTTATCACAATGTTATATTTTATTTATCCTACAAGGAAAACATTACACCACTGGGAGCTACACAGCATCACCAGGAGAGCAGCACTGGCAGGTTGTGGGCCCTGCCCAAGGGCACAACTAGGACTACCCAAGTAGTCCTAGGATTTGAACCCACAACCTTCCAGTCACTGACTTTTCTACGGCTAGGAACCCCAGTGGGGATATCCAGAATATGGTAATGACAATGGCATATCGATATTCAGACCCCTACCTGCAGACTGTCACTCTCCAGGTTTGCGCTGGTGGACGCCAACTCAATAGACCCCAGGTAGCCCACGATCATGCCCACGTTGAGGATGCCCTCAAACTCATCCTGCCGCTCAGCTTCAAACACATCTACGAACACGGAGTCGTCTTGCAGCACTCGGGCCATCTCCTCCTCAGACAGGAGATTGGGGTCACTCCTGCATGCGTCAGCATCACCAAATGGAACATCTGGTTGGGAGATTGGCCTGCGTTTGGAGCGGGATGTGCAGGCCACTGCCTTCTCTGAGCTGCTGGATGAGTGGCTGGAGCTTTCGAAAATCATGTTGAAGATTCCACCAGACTGCATTTCAGCCACCACTCGCTCCGCACGGTTTATGCCCAGAGTCTTGGAGTCCACTTTGGGCCGGAGCCAGTGGCTTTTATGGTCATGGAAGCCCAGCTCCTCATCGCTGGAGCAAGAGTCCAGCTGCCCACCACCACTATGCTGCTTCCCCTCAGCAATGACCAGGTATAGCACGCCTGAGCAGCGGCCAATCAGCTTGACCACATCTTCGTGGGATGCTTTGGACACATTGATGTCATTGACGCTGAGGATCTGGTCGCCGGCGCGAAGGCCTACGTAGTCAGCCGGGCTGCCCTTCAGAACACAGCTCAGCACGCATGGGGACTGGCCTGAGAGGGTGAAGCCATACCCCGCCCTACCTCTGGCCACCTCCACCCCTCTAACACGACTAGGCAGCTGCCCATTCGCACGCCGCCTGCCTGTCTCAGACGGTCTAAACATCTTTACCTTGTTTTTGCCTTCTTTCACTTGTGGCTGTCAGGGTCTTCACAAATGCAGAGCCAGGGGGCTAAATGTAACACTCAGGTGAGATCATCCTCTCTGCTCTAGTACCTTTCTGTGCAACATCATCCTGACGTGAGCTTGACGAAGGTTCACACTTTCTGCAAATAGAGAGAGGCAACGCTCAGGCAATGAGTTACGTGAGGTCAGCAGATAAAATATTGCATGATAAGTAATTTACATTGCAAGAAATATATATGTACAGTCAATGATGTCATTACAGCATTACAGTAGTAGTGCATGAAAAACCTGATGCTTGCGTATAAATTGAGCTCAAATTATCACTACATGCTCAATCTCCCTGCCAGTACACGATATTTGTAAGGCCTCTTTAATTAGAAGGAGAACGTTAAGGCCACGGCAAAGGTTAAGATCTCTTTTCCCATGTTCTTTCCTTTGGGTCTGCCCGTGTCAGTAGATAAACATTTGTAAAATGAAGAAACTGGAACTAAAGCCACCTGGATTAGCGTTACAGAAGAAATCAGGAATACACCATTTATTTCTGGAGCTGGAGATGCTGAACAATGAATAAAATAGACATTTTAACACAGTAACCCCACACTGCCTCAACATTCTGCCCTTCCAGACATCAAATATTAAAATATTAAACTTCTGTCCAATGGAAATAGAATTTTAAATAAATATCTGCCGAGACAGATATGAATCTGATATCATCATACCTGCTGATTTTAAAGCACAGCAGAAACAAAACCATACCGACAAACGCTCAGACGCAAAACGAACGAGGTTCTTTTCTTTCTTTCTTTCGTTCTTCAAAGAAAATGAATGAGTAATGATTATTATTATTGTCAATATTATTATAATTATTCTTATAATCATCATCATTATTAACAAAATGCATTTTATGAAGAAAATGAAGTGATTCCTCTGCTTAAGGTATCTATAGCAGGTGGTTTTAGTAAGGTGTTGCAGGGCCATTGCTTTGGTATCACAGGTGACTGTTAAGGCGTTGCTAGGCAGTTGCTATGGTGTCTCAGGTTGATGTTAGAGTGTTTGGAAAGTAGCTGCTACGGTATTCCAGCTGGTTGCTATGGTGTTGCTAGGATGTTGCTATGGTATTCCAGCTGGTTACTAAAAGGCTGCTAAGCAACTGTTGTGGTTTTCCAGCAGGTTGCTAAAGTGTTGCTAGGTTATTGCAGGTAGCTGCTGGTTGCTAGGTGACTGCTAGGATGTTGCTAGGCAGCACACCACACCCTATCAGAACAAACGTTTTTTATAGTTGGAACTGTGTCGATATCTTGAAACCTGCAGGATGAGTTAGTGGACAGAAGATGAAGATGATGATGATGGATCATTTAATGTAGCAGCTCCCAGGTTATGGAATACTCTCCCACAGTCTATTCAGGATGCAACCTCTCTGTCTTCATTCAAATCTCTGTTAAAGACGGACTGTAATGCATTCTTGTGCAGGGAAAGGCGCTATACACACTCACCGGCCACTTTATTAGGTACAACCTTGCTAGTAAAAGGTTGGACCCCCTTTTTCCTTCAGAACTGCTTTAATTCTTCATGGCAGACTTTCAACAAGGCGTTGGAAACGTTCCTCAGAGATTCTGGTTGGTGGTTTGAGTTCCTGTTGCCTTTCTATCATCTGGGACCAGTCTGCCCGTTCTCCTCTGACCTCTCACATCAACGAGGCATTTTCAGCAGTTTCTGAAATACTCAGACCAGCCCGTCTGGCACCAACAACCACGCCACGTTCAAAGTCCCTTAAATCCCCTTTCTTCCCTGTTCTGATGCTCGGTCTGCACTTCAGCAAGTCGTCTTGACCACCTCTACAGGCCTCAATGCAGTGAGTTGCAGCCGTGTGATTGGCTGATCAGCTATTTGTGTTAACAAGCAATTGAACAGGGGTACCTAATAAAGTGGTGAGTGTAAATAAAAGTGATGATGAAGATGATGATGATGATGATGATACAGTTGGTTGTCATGAACATCCCCTATGGCCTCCCGACTGCACGAGTACCTCAGGAGAAAGCTGACCACCTTACAGCAACAGGGTCATGGCTAAAGGTGGTCAGCGGGGTCGCGTTTAAGTCGTTTAACCCGCAAGCCCGCAAACTTCCCTTCCCCTCATTGTTCCCTCTGGGAATGCGATGCGCCCTCATTCACTCTTGCTACGCGGTGCTGTCCCGCCCCCGCGCTCCCATTGGACCACGAGTACCAAGTCACCGGCCGTAACCATGACGACGGACGTGTCAACAGACAAAGGCCGGCAGCCACTGGTCTGCGTCGACGTCCATCGTCTTAAGAGCTCGTCCCAGAGTCGGGAATCCGGTTTGATTGAGACTTGCTAGCTGGCTGGGGATCCGGAGTATTCCACAGGTGTGGAAAAGTTGGGGAAAAAAAAAAGTTTCCCGTTTACGAAACAAACGAAGTTCAGTACATGACAGTAACATGTGGCGCATCACACACAAAGACGTCACTAAGCCGCAATCCACGTGCTCGCTCACTGCGTCACAGGAGCGGCTATTCGCAGGCGTTAGCTCGAAGGCTAACGAGGCTGCTATCCCGTGCCGTTTTCCAGGGGAACAGCTGGTTTGGTCGGTGCGAGTAACGGTGCTGAACTTCCAGCGCCACGAAAGACCCAGTTACAGATGACCGGCACCGGCACGCGACCTTGGACCAAACAGATCAAAGGTTCCCAATTTAGTCCGAAGGAAAAGCTGAGAGGCGCTGACCTGCTGGGCTGAACGGAACCAGTTCTGGCCCCCCTCCCCTCCTCCTCCTCCTCCCCCTCCTCCCTTCTCCCTCCAAACTAGCTAAAATGAGCAATCCGTTAATCCCAGACTAAAACTACCAACTTACCAGTGAGCTTATAAACTCCTCCGCCTTTAAGAGACGCGCGGGTTCCGTTGTTCAGCCCTGGTGGGTCGTAGACGCGCCGTCCGCCGCCGCGCGATTGGACTGCATGGTAACTTGGTCTTCCTGCTAGAGTAAACAAAAGAAGGCCAACCAGCTGGTGTAAGGATGGAGGAGGAGGTGTGTGTGTGTGTGCGCTTCCCAAGGCTTTTTTTAAGAGTTGGGGGGGGGGACCACTGCTGTAGCCCTTCTTTTGGTCACATGACTTCATGGCCTTCGACTGTAACTCACAAACACACTGGCAGCACAAGAGCAAGAACAAAGTCACAATAAAGTGGTCTGCCAAGAAGCTGGAGGGTCCTTTAGTTGGGTGAAGGTGCAGAAGGGGGACTGATCTCAGACCAGGTTGACAGAGACCATCAGCTGCTGATTAGTAAATCAACAGTCCACAACATCACTTCAGTCTAGAGGCCGGTGTGTACTACAGTTCAGTCCAACACTGCCAGCATGGCCCCACACACACACACACACACACACACACACACACACACACACACTGTCTGCCCATCAGCCTCTCATTTTCAAGACTAACAGATCTCGCCTCTTTCTTGGCTGGCCTGAGATTCCCCCCCTGATCTGCTGAGACTGTTAACACCCTGCTAAGTGTTTGAGAGGATTATCACTACATACTGTCCCACACAGCCGTCTAAAGCTATTGGCTGCTACTCTGATTTGAAAGGAGTTGGCACTTTTAAGGGTCCACATGGAAAACTGAATAAGCCTCACCTTTCAGACACGTTTACCCTTCGCTACCGAGTCCAGATTAGGGAATTCAAGATGCAAACAGACCATTTTAAATGTACTGTTACCATGACGGCAAGAAAAGCAACACACACATCCACTATTCATCCTACAGCAGACTAGCCTTGTTATGAGGAGCACTGGGCTGATTTTTGAACAGGGTCACAATACAGGGCAGCAAATCAGAACAGAGCTCATTTACATATAAGTCCTAAGGAAGCATTAAGATAAACAGCTTAATCCTGTATGATCAGAAAAAAACTGGAAAACGGTCGTATTAGAAAATTGTTTTCGATTAATCCGCACAAATATCAGTAAAAGTGTAGAAGTGTAGCTGTCCCCTTTAAATTATGATCATAATGAAAATTAAATGTAAATAAAAATACAAAACTACTGAAAAAAAGCAAAAGGGCTGCAAAACAACTGACAACTCAGGCTACAAGGGAACAAAGGAAAGGCGAACGAACAAAAAAACTTTTTTAAACATTTTATTCTTCATTTTATTACTACATTATAATCTTTCCAGTAATTTTATATTAAAATAAGCCATTACATTAAATACAACGACTTTGTCTTCATTCGACGGCATCAAGCCTGCAGAAGAGCGCTGAAATACTTAAAGCAGAAACGGCAGGTGTTCAGGAGGCTCCAGTGCAGGACTATCACAGCCTCCCAACACCGCTGCTCTGAACCGAGTACACTCACTCACACACCCGCCAACCTTCCCTACCCGACGAGCACTGGCGGGGCAGAAAGTCCATCTACTGTCCCCGCATACTGATTGATCTATGCCTCAATTACAATGAGTTAAATGGACCTTCAGATCATGACTGAAGGAAGGACGCAGGGAGGGGGGGGGGCTGGAGAATTGGAAGAGAAAACGAGGGAAAATAAAAGAAAGCGCATCCTGTATTCTCAGGGCTCGAGCACAGGAATGAGGGGGTGTCATCCAAACCTGGGATGTGCGAAACCCATCAAAGCAGCCCACTAATTCTTGAAACAGGCTATGAAGTTTTAGGAGTGGCTGATTTCAACACCTACAGCGTTGGGAGTCATTCCAGCTTCCACTCGGGGTTTTTTTGCAGTCCCGTAAGCTTTCGCATCTTAAAAGTATCTACCAAACAACACAGGAGTTAAAAGTTTATTGTGTAAATGCAGAATTTGGAGCACCCGGACGCCAAAAGAACGCTTTTACAATTGAGAAACCTCTGTGTGCATGAAGAAAGATTGACCGAGTGTGTCTATACAAGGGTACACTTCAGCTGTGAGAATGTCAAAGGCTGGATTTCTCTGCCTCTCTATACCACTAAAACATCGCGGACAGCACTGGATATTAGTTCATATTTAACATACCTAAAGCTATGACTGTAATGCAACAAGACCGACAAACTCCGTTGCCATATTAGAGCCGATAAGCATGCCGGGGCACCTAAAGACAACCTGCCCGATTCCTTCCACGTTTCTCAGTGGTCACTATACTTAAGCCGACCACAACAAAGCGGCCCCCATCCACTGTATGTTTGACATCACGTGAAAATACCGATTTAATATTGAAAGCAGACGACGGCATGCTGCAGGCTTAAATACACAAGATGTTGCCAGGTTGTTGACTTATGTAGGCTTCTATTTACAGTGAAGTGATGTCTATGCAGTCAAAGCAAATATAACGTGATCGTTCATTCCAGGCCTTTAAAGAGTGAATAGCTGTCAGTTTGTCAAATTCAGTAATTCGACCGTGTCTCTGATACTTGGGCACACGTCTTCACGGCGGGTAGTAGTTTGCACACATTCAGCAACTGTGATCTTCATGCCATCTTTTCTTTTGGTGGCTATCCTCATGCACCACAGAGCTTTAGAAGTTGAACACAAATATTTCTTCTCTTTTTACATAAATTTTACATGATTTCGACACTGGACATAAAAGACAGACTTCCAGTTGTGACTCTACATCAATAAATCACGTTACATCCTGAGCATTAAAAAAAATCAAAGCGAACTAACAATGATGGTGTAACTAGATTACATTAAACCAATGTAAATTCATGTGCAGCAGTTTCAGATGCTGCCTTAAAGTACTGATTTTTTTATGTGCTGTGAATAAACAATCTTTTAAAAAAAACAAAAACAACAACATCAAGCACTATGGCTATTTCAAAGCCTTTCCTAGAGGGCTTATAAATGAGAAGCAAGTATCTTATTTTCATTTTTAAAAAACATTAAAATTAAAGTCAGCTGGACCTGGGAGAATAGTAAACTTCACACCAGCCCATTCTATTACCTGCACCAAAAAACAAAGTCATCTAGCACATTTTATGTTTTAAATACATGGAAATAATTTCATCTTCTCGTTTCAACATGGCTTAAGCAGCTCCCTCGCGTCAGGGAGAGATACATAGTCAGTTTGCAATTAAGGTGATTTTCTCCAAGTGCTAAAAGTCAGAAAGGGCAAACTGATGCATTGTTTGTGCAAAAGGAATGATTTAAGAGCAAGAAGGGAAAAAAATATATTTTCTAACTGCTTCTAGGGTGGGAAAGGGCTTAAATGGTGGGGTGAGGTTGAGAACCACAATCATATAGGATGCATCCAACTTGGGTGCGCTAGATCCAAGCTGAACAGTAAACATCTTAAATAGTGAACTTTCCTGAAATATGTTTACCATTACGTGTTGATACGGCGACGTCTGACTGGGCAGCCCATCTACGTGTTGATGCTGTTGTGGGATAGTTAAGCGAGTGACGACGCTAAAAAGAGTCGCAAAAAAGTTGCAAGGCTGGAAAAAAACGGATCCTGAATGTCTACTGATACAAAAGAGGCTGTGAGCAGTGCGATGTTTCTGATCACCATGTAAAATGACTCGCTTGCCAGCCTGAATGACCTGCTGTTTTAACCCATATCAGCTATGTGACGTTCCATCTAACCGTTTCAGGTCAGACCAGTTGCGCTCCATTGTCGATTTCCTTACAGATGCTGAGTCTGAGAGTCAGCTCTGAACAGAGTGAAGGCAAGACTCATCCTCTGCATCTATAGAAGCGATATGCCTCGATAACACCTAAAGATCGACCATTCCATCCCCCCCCCCCCAAAAGCATTAAGGGACTATCTAGCATCTTAAGGATACAATAACTTCAAACTGATTGAAATTCCATTGGTCAACATCACAGCAGACTGCCTAGGTCCCCATTCAGCTCCTGGTATGAGGCCATATCTTATAATAGGGCCTTTTAGAGCACTATAGACTGTATTATGGTCAGTCTAAAGTGCTCTTTATTATGGTCAGTCTAAAAGCAATATAGCTCAAAGTGATCACCGTGGCTGAATTATTATGGTGTATCTCGTTCAGATTTAAGCTAGTATAGCGTTACGGTCCATCTCACATCTTGGTATAATTATTCTGGCTTGTCTCAGAGCGAGGTGTCCTGGTGGATGCTCTGCAGACAGCACAGTAGCTGATGATAAGGGCTACCGGGTGATGCCACCATCTCAAAAACAGACTGGAAGGACCTGCGATCCAACTCCTCGTCAATCTGATGTCGGTAGAAGTCCATGGCAACCAGACAGAACAGGCTAACGTCCACAGTGTCTGACTTGCCCATGCGACTGATCACATGAGGCAGGCTGAAAGAGAAGAGAGGAATTAAGGATAATAAAACGGAGAAGGGAAAAATGGAGAGGAGAAATAAAGAAAGCCTGGTTTACTATCTATTTGGCAGGTGTTTGAAATGGGTGTGAGCAAAGTGTTCCAGCACAGTACCTCCTGGCTCAGGGGTACAGTAAAATGAGACAAGCAGAGAATACTAACAAAAGGCACTGTGTATAATGTTTGTGGGCATGTTTAAGGATACAGGGCAGAGATCCACTGACTAGTGGAGGCACTGACAAAGAAGCAGGACAGACTCCACATTGCCATGGCAACAGGTGTTCTCTGTGTGAAGTTGGAAAGGGAGAGAAGCACCCAGTCTCGCACCATGGAGGACTGGCCTGTGGCATGGAGTGTCTGAAACACCTGGAACAAGGAACACAAATTATAATCAACGTCTATGCCAAGGTAATGTGTCTCTTATCATGAAAACACTGTAACTGACACTGTCAACAATTTGCTACTCTGAAAAATGACTGGAAACCTCAAATCACTTAACTAACTAGAAGTAACCCATATCTCTATAGGTTTTGATGTCAGGCTTCATTTGTATTTACCATACTGCACCCAAACTCATGAATCTCTCTCAGCGCAGAAGTAGTGAACTATTTATTTAGTTCACGGCAAAAATAACAAATAGAGGCTCTGCTGACAAAGTCCGTCTTTGTTATTTAACCACATTAACATTAATCACAGAAAAAGAAGTATTTATATAAATTACTGGCTTGTTGACATGAAATCATAGCAAATAAATAAATAAATACTGCTAGAATGTACATGTAAAAGAACATCAAATATAATAAACGTTTGAAATGACAGCATCTCTGAGTATAAAGAACAAAAGCAAAACACAACCCACCTTATAAACCACTGTTGCCATGAACTGTGGGTAAGGCTGTTGATTGGACAGGAACTCTCCGATGACTTTGTTCATGATGTCCTGCGGCGGGAAAAAGTCATCCAGGAACTGTGGCAGGATGCGAGACACCACCCTTGCTTCACAAGGAAAACCTTTTCGGATCCTGCATTCAGAGGACAACACATCAACAAGCTAGTCCACAAATTCATCTAATCGGACATCTAAACTATAAACAAGAAACAAACAAAATGAACCTGAGCGTTTAACTGAGGAACTATATTAACAGTACGTTTATATCTTGATCAGATGAGCTCAGATGTTACCTGTCAAAGAGAACCGAGACACGCTCCATGGCAACGATAACCGACTCGCTGTCGGGAGCTGTGGGATCTGCATCAGTCGGGCGACCGGGACTCCCTTTCTCCTTCCCTGCAGAAGGAAGGCAAAATGTCCATCAGTTACGGCGAACATCAAGTAAAGTAACATCTAGCCATCTACTCATCTAATAAAACAGGAGGAAACTTAATTTAAACCATTCCAAACTACTGTGCATCCTTCTCTTATTCTTCAAAGCTCCACAGCAGATCTCATACGGAAAACAAAATATTTACGGAACCTCGTCATCAAAGACCAACAGTGTGTCGGTTTGCTGTGCATTAGTAAGACTCGTTAGTATAAGGGAGGCAGCTGGTCTGCAGGTGCTGGTTAGTAAAAGGGTCAGTGGGGGGAAAAGGTGAGCTGAAATGTGTCCTGCCTTCCTCTCCAGGCACACCTGTGTACATGCAGGTGAGCATGAGACCCAGGGCGGCCATGGCGCGGTGCGGGCTAGGCATGTTTACGCGATCCACGCTCAGCTTCACCAGCGTCTCTGCGTCCATCCGTGACAGCTGCTCGGACAGTAGCAACCGCTCCAGACCTCTCAGCGCGCAGTGATAGATCACTGATGGAGTGGCTTCCTCGCTAGCAGAGAGCATTACACTGCACAGCTGAAGCGATAAACGAAACAGAACACGAAGACAAAAAAAGAAATTTAATGTAACGGGCAAAACGTTAAAACAGAAATAGGGAGATGATTTTTTAAAAAACTGAAACTTAAAAAAAGTAATTCAGAGTGGTCTGGTGGGAAACGTGCCATTCTAGGAACATAAAACAGCTTTGAATTGTAGATTTTTTGATTTGCTATCCAGACCGTCCAGTAAAGTGTTGATAATATTAAGTAATGGTGAAAAGGGAATGTGTTTTTAAAAAGACATTTTAGGACACAACCTTGTCGCGAAACTATCGTAAAACAAAGTCTGAGACATCACCCAACATGCTCAGAACCATTTCAAGGTTTTCCGTAAGGCAGGTTCTCAGAGGCACTTGACACCTCACCATCACCACCACTGAAATCTGAACTGGAAAGTTTCTCTGGAATGCCACGTTTGAAATGAAACCACCCTGAATAACTTCTTACAACTTAACTTGAAATTCTGAATAATCGATGAAATCCCCCTTTTAAACACCCTTACCTGGATGACCCCTGCATTGAACTCTGAGCCCACGTCCAGTGGGTAGTTCTCCATCATGTAGAACGCCACAGCACACATCACCAACACATGCTGCTGATTATGCAGGTTCACACAGCTGAAACACAACACCACACACACACACACACACACACACACACACACACACACTCACAGTCATATTACATTATCTGCCAGCTGTCAAGTCTTCTTGGCTTTCAGTGAGACACCATTTTTAACAGCTAATGAGGAGCTGATCGCCAAGCAGCGTGGCTCAGCATGTAGCGGGCTCTGCCATCAGCTTTAACCGCGGGGGGCTAAAATTCTTAAGAAAGCCGTGGTCAGTGTGAGGTCTTCTATCAAGTGGAACACTAGCTGCTTACCATTTCGGTCTTATCTCATATTCTCTCATATGTGACACACACTCTTCTACTGATGTATTATCAAGCTGCAGAACTGTAGCTGTGTTCTGCTCTGATGGCTGTGAGATTAGAGAGACAGTGATGATCACTGTAAGATAAAAATGAATGGCAGACATTTGCTGACAGCAGATAAAACCCGAGTTGGCTGTGGAACATTTAACAGTATGCGTTAACTGGCTGTGGACAGTGCTTGGTGGAAGAAACTCTGAGATTAGATATTAGATATTCAGTGCATCTGAAAATATTCAGTGTTTTGTTAGTCATTGGGTGTTGGCACTAAAGCCACAGTGGTCTGGCAGGTTAGTGTTTGCGTACATGCACTGTGAATCCACAAGTATCGGGACAATTTCTTGCCAAACATTTGTTTTAAAATCCAGAGCACTAGTAAGTTTATGCCAGCCTTTGCTATAGTAACAGCCTCTTCTGTTCTAGGAAGGTTTTCCAGTTGATGTTGGAATTTCACAGCTAGGGGGGCTTTATAATCCCTTTGATCTGCACAAACCTTAGATTTGTATGTGGCTGCTCCAAAGCGTCCCCTCTACAAACAAACTGAAGAGGGAATGCTCTGGAGCTTCTATGGAGAACGCATGGCTTTGTGATTGGACAGTCCAGTGGCTATGAGCTTGTGCATGTTAGTCACTGAGAGATGGTTCTAAGGTTGGAGAGCCTGTATTCAGTGAAAACAAGTTTGCGTGCACATATACAGTAAACGTGTCACTTACTGGGCGATGGCCCGAAGATTAGACAGTACATATTCGCTGACGGTGGGTATGAGTTGGCGTGCAGTGTCATCCAGAAGGTCACACTCCAGCACGTACAGAACTCCATGCAACGCTCCAATTCGACTGGGTAAATGAGTGCTCCGCAGTGTCATCTCCAGCAGCCGACACACCGGCTCTGCCGTCACCTTATCCTAAAGCACACAGACACAGGCATTTTTACAAATCCTGAAATTAGCTGCTGTTCACCAATTCCATCTTACATGCACGCACGCACGCACGCACACACACGCGCACACACGCGCACACACGCGCACACACGCGCACACACGCGCACACACGCGCACACACACACACTCGCACTCACCATGCCCAGCACAGCGGCTGCTTTGCAAATAGCAGGCACAAGGTACTGGTTGAGAATCTCGTCCTCTGGTGGATGGACCTTCTGCAGCTCCATCAGGGTGGAAAACATCATATCAAACTGATTTCTCTCCGTAAACAGATCAGACACCGCCAACAGCTGAGAAGGGGCAGAGGTTTAAAAGAAAAAACAAAGAATTAAACAGCGATAACAAAAGAAATGAAAGAACAAAAGAAAGAAAAAATACCATTACAGCACAACCAGTAATACCCTGAGAGAGCACCTTCATTTATCTAATTTCCAGTCTTTATTTCACTTCACCCCCCCAGTTATTTAGTGTCAACCCTCTGCCTTTAGAGCCTTGTCTGAGAAGAACACACAAGTTTAGTCTAAGAAGTTGGTTGCATTTTTTACTTCTCATTAAACAAGTAATCCCGCTTAAAAGTTTACACTCATCAGTCCAGAGACCCTTACCCTGCATCTCAGATGTTTTTGTTTTAGTGCAAGTGTTTCATCTGAAAGATGAAAGCTTTAAGCACATTTTATGTGATGGGTACAGTTATTTTTGGTCTGCCAGTCTTTGAGTACTATTTTCTCTATATCTCTATTTCTTTTCTCCAATTTAGGAAACTGGATTTAGATTTTACTACATCTAATCTCCTCAAAATATCATCTTTAGTCATTTTAGATGCACATGAGAAAGAAATCTGCAGGACAGCTAAGGTGTGCTATGGTGGTTTGTGTGAGGCTAATATCTCTTTTAAGGGTGGAGAAATTATAAACTGAGATTTCATTTTTTAATTAATGTTAGAGGCCTTTGGGTAATGTTTACAGAATTTCGCTGCTACAGAAAAATGTATCATTTTTACTTAATGGCCACGCCGACTGGAAATTAAATACAATTAAAAATAGATTAAATAAAAAGCTGGTCTCTGACTTTTGCACAGAGCACGTATATACTTACCGAACGCACCACCTCACTGATGAGCACTACAGGCGTTTTTTCTATTGCTGGGACTGCCAGGGAGGACCCACTGGCTATAGAGCTCCAGGAGGAACTGGGAGCAGGAGTGAATGTCTACTCCAGCTCGGTGCTTCCTGAAGAGGACACAAGACAGACAGCACTGTGGTCAGTCTGCAGAAATTCCATCTATGAGTTTTATACTGTGTCCAGTGCCCTGATCCATCCATTACTATTGTGTGACTTATCACATAGTAATGTGGTGTGGTACATGCACTGTACTGAATGTGGTGGTGGTGGGTGTTAAAATATAAGTTAAATGCATTAATTACTGAAATATATCTTACAATAAATCTGTAGCGTTAACATAAATATATTCTTTTATTGCACACATGTCCATGGTAGCTGTATCTAGAGCATGTGGATGCAATTCAACCTGGCTGTAACACAATACACATACATGTAACAAACACTGTACACAACAGAATCACGAAAAATGACTAATTTCACCTGTGCGTTCTTACAAAGGCTATAAAATCAATAATTAAAACACATATATAATTGTTATCCAGATCTACATGTCTAAAAATATGGCAAAGAACTAGATTACATAAGTTATGGGTAGTTAGATAGATAGATAGATAGATAGATAGATAGATAGATAGATAGATAGATATACATACATTGTGCAAGCGACACTTAATTGTGTAGCTACGTATATAAAGCCTTACCGGGAGTTAATAGGAGATGTTGGCGGCGATGCAGGCGCTGGAGCATCAGTTTCATCTTCCTCATCCTCACCCCACTCTTCCTCCCTCAGAGGAGTGATATTGTTTCCCAACCACACCGAGTGAATGGACACCTACAGTGGTAATAGAAACACAATCTCCATGACCAGACAGTCTTGACTATGAAAGAAGTCAAATCAGATGTGCAACAGTTTTGGGGTGTGTAGGTTTTAGGCTCTCTAACCTGGCCTAGTTTATAGTCCATGTTGCCCATTTCTCTCTCCGTGTTGATCTGAAGGAGGAGTTTCTCATGGCTGATCAGAGTGCCTGTGCAAATAAATTGACAAAATCCTTAACAGGAAAAGTAAGAGCGATTTCTAGATGGCCTTCCACAATGGTGAGCATGACCGTGTGTGGTTGGACCTCACCTGCAGAAGATGATGACAGCGATGGTACTGGGTCCCAGGCTTGGTAAGGGAAGTGTGTGGCTATATTGTCTCTCTTGGATACCATGGCCTGAATCTCCCTCTCAACCACACCTCTGATCACACTCAGCTTTCGCCCAAACCTGCACCACAATTTTATTATTTATTATGAATAACACGTTTAACACGAGTTCAGCTTACTGTTCGCACACTCCCTTCACAAATACAGCACAGGGTTTGATCCCATCACTGAAAAATAAATCAGAACCACCACTATAAAACACCAACAAAAGTGGCTGGGACCACCATTATTACATTCAGCTGCCACTCTAAACTGCCAGGGATAAACAAATCTGTTTAGCTTTAATAAAAAGACCGAAGTGTAAACTTTGAAGTTTCACTTACTTTTAAAAACACTAAAGTGCTCTATTATATTCCATAATGTAAAATATAAGGAAATGCACCTGGTGTCAAGAGCTTTGAGGCTCTTGTTGCGTGGCTGCTGCTCCAGGCAGCTGACCGCAGGGTTCCCCGCTGCAGGCAGAGTCATGGCGCTCAGCACCAGAGAGGTGATGGCCTGTACTGCTAAAACATTTATCTGAGTCCTCTCCAGATCCTCCTGTTGCACATGAAACAACAAAGAGTGAAAACTAATAAGTTGTCAGTGGGGGGGAAAGTAATTCTCTATTATTCCATAAAATGAAGCAATGCCTGTACCTCTTGCTGGCTCTCCTCTTCTTGGTCCATAGTGATTGGCTGGGTGACCAACACCCCTAATAGAGTGGCCCATGTCTCCTCAAACTGAGTCCTACTGCTCCAACCTGCAGCACACAAAACAGACGCATGACATCATAAAACACGATTCTGATAAACATAAGACGGTAGGCCATAGACTCGTGTGTGTCTGTCGCATACCCAAAGTGTTAATGCGGTAAAGGAATTCTCTGAAGATGTCTTTTTCCTGGAGAAACTCAACAGGAATCTCAGGCAGTGCTGTCCCAAACTCCCCAGCATGTCTGGGGGACCAGCCCAGCTTCCAGACCTAACACACAAATGCACACACACACACACACACACACACACACACACACACAACCAAACAGAAATGTATTACAAATGCACAAATGTATGCGCACACCCACCCACCCACCCCCACCCACCCCCACACACACACACACACACACACACACACACACACACCAGGCATGCAAAGAAACCAAAAAGCACAGACACGGAAACAAACTCGGCCTGGGACTACTTATCAATAATATCTGATGAATTGATAACAGTCATGAAATGAAATCGATAGGTGGAATGTATGCATGAGTGTGCTGTTCTCTAATCTGTGATCTGAAACTGTAGTCCCTGTTTTACACACATTCATGAGCAGCATGCGTGTAACTAACATCTGCTATGAAAGGAAAATGCTAGTTTAATGTTTAGTCACTGCAGGGACTTCCTACAAATAAAAACAGAGGCATTTGTTAAAATTCATCATTAAGTGGCAAGTTCAAAAACTGTGACACTCAAAGGGTTTCAGGCTCTGACTGAAAAAGAAGCAAACAGAATAAACTATAGAAGCCATGAGCTCTAAAGTGAAAGTCAAATTTGCTTATTGTCACAGCCCTAACACACACACACACACACACACACACACACACACACACGCAGGCACTCACCAGTGGTGGGACCCGTGTGTAGCTGTTGACCAGAGGCAGCCTAGCCAGGCTGATTATGACATTCCGAAGGGTAGGGGTAAGGAATGCTGGGATATTGCTGTTTCTGTGGTGCCCAAGAGCGAGAACACTCTGCAGGCTTTCCACCAGCTCAGCCATGATCTCACAACACTGCTGCTCACGTACATCTGAAATACGCATGCAACATAAATACAAGTGGCACAGACATATGGAAGCATGTGCCAGCAGAGCTCAGTGTGTATGTCTCTGTACGCAAAACTCACTGTCTGGTGCAGAGTCCACCTGATCCTCGTCACGGTCAGAGCGTGACTTCTTCTCAGGCCTGACAAGCTGGTCACCAGGACCGACTGCAACTGCATTGGGCAGAAAATTCATAATCGATCATAATCAATTCAAGTCAGCGTACAGCCAGTTACGTTACCTGCGGGCAAAAACGTCCACCTTCCTACACAAACACACACCTGAGTAAATGAGCAGCTGAATGCAGTGGATAATGGAGCAGGTGTGTGTGAGGTAGGCACGAGAGGCAAAGTGTGTCCAGACTGTGGGCTGCTGAAGAGCCAGACACAAGCAGGAAACGCTGATCTGCACATCCACACTAAGAGGTAGCAGGTCCTGCAGCAACCGCCATGCCACAAGCTACAGAGAAAGAAAAGTAATAGAAAGAGTGAAAAAACAGGATTTATTAGTCTAGAAAAGCAAGCAAAAACAAATCTGGAAAAAAATAACCCTTCTCATGTCAGTTGAATAATCTATAAATTTATAAAGACACTCATGAAAGCATAAGTGCTATGGCAGCGCAGCATGTGTGACTGACCTCTATGGCAAGGGTGCTGAAGGAGGTGATGAGGTGTTCTGCAGCAGGAGGGATCTGCAGAGGAGAGGGCAGTTTGGGCAAAGCCAGTAGATACTGACTCAATGCCCCACAAACACTCACCACAGTCTGATAGAAGCCAGGCTCTCCTGTAACACACACACACACACACACACACACAGTTACTGCATTTACAATAGTACACACAAGGGGTCAACTGATTATCAGCCAGACCCGATATTCAAGCTTTTGGGCGATGCATGAGCATTTGTAAAAACCATGACATTGAGTGGGCATGGTTTTCATTTATAAGCGGCACATGATCTAGCGTATGCTGCCTTCACTCTACGAAGTCATGGCAAACCACGGCAAAGAACGTTAATCCACAGGTGACAATGTATACGGTATAATGCCGTTCTCAAAGGGAGTTGGTTATATTGGAAAATCAAGTTTGAACGCCCATCAAAGTTGCAAGACGAAGTCTGGTACATGTTCCGTTTACCTTTCAACATAAAACACATGAACCCCGACATCGGGTGAAAGAGGTCCTCTTCGGAGAAAACTACCACCTCACATGGACTAAATAAGTTTTTCCACCCTTCTCACTAATTAAAAGTAACGAACTGGCTCAGGTAAACGCAGCGAACCCTGGCAGAATCTCTCCTGGCTCAGTGCCCCACACACAGCCTTTTGACACGGAGTTGGACAAGACGGCAAAATATTGCAATTCTTCCAAAAATTCACAAAAACACAGTGTCGCAATATGTATTTTTTCCTGCCATCTGATAAGTTGGAACAAAGTAGTAAATAAAAATTTACAAAAACTATAAAAAGCTTGGAATCTGATGTGTATTTAACATTTCATTACTGCATAGTACTGTGCTGCACTAAATCTGTTTAAACAGGGCTTTTTATACTCTCTCTCTAATCAAACACAGTTGGGTAGTGTTGTTTAAGCACTGACAACATCCATGCTGTGCTCAGAAAAACGTACGGTGGCATAACGGAATGTCATTTATCGTGATACCAAATAAATAAAGAAATGTAATATCGTCCGGTCCTAGTATGATGAATCAAATTCAACTAAATCAAAGCTTCAGCAGGCTGTCTCAGCGTCCTCACCCACAACACTACGGATTGGCTGAAACCTGAACCACGTATCAACCAATCTGGGAGGAATGCAGGTAACATGCTGTTGCATCTACATGGCGCAATAAAAGACATGCTGAGGATGAAGAGCGCAATCGTTTGGGAAAACTTTAGTCACTCGTTCTCTTCACACCACTACATCGGCAGATTTCAGAGTCTGGACTTGTGTTTCACTGTCCACTGTAGCCCAAGGTGAGTTTTATATAGTGCAAAACCTGCCCAACACAGTCCAATAACATGGTGAGAGCAAGCGGACTGTTCATTGGAGAAATCGGTGGGCAGACTTCTGATTTGGTCACATTAGTGACCATGTAGTAAATTTGGATATGAATGTCTTAAGACTTGGCCGGGGCAACATCTAAAAATAATTAGCACAATATTTTCCACTTAAATAAAAAAAGAAAATCATGATTATTGGTCATATGGCCCCATCCAACCCTCTAACATGCCCCACTCCTGTAAACTAACATTTTTTTGGACACTTTGATTAATAATTGATAAAACCAATTAAATAAAATGATAGTGATGAACCCAACCTCCTCTGAAAACTACCTGACCTGTTGACGGGGCGTTTCCATCATTATAGCTGTGCTCATAATTCAACTAACAACCAAGAAGCTGTACAGAAAACACAGTAAATATTACTCGGTAAAAAGCACGCAGCAGACACAGCGGGGAAACTGCTCCACCATATGGTTTTAAAGCCTTAACAGCAAAAGTGAATAAACAATTTTGGGTACATACCATTCAGTTTTATTTATTATCTTTTTCTGATCCTGTTTTCCCAGCCGTAGAAGTTTTTCTACAGGGCTGGAATTTGTCTAGAGTGAATACCTAGTCACTTCAGCTTGATTGCTGTACACACTGAAGACCTACTGAAGCAAGCTACAGCTCCAAGGCATTCATTTTCGGTTTAATCCACAAAGGCTAAACTTAAATGTAAAGTAAAACAAGTAGAAGGTAAACAACTCACAGTAGGTAAAGCGCACACACACACACACACACACACACACACACAAAACACTGATATTTGGTGCACACACATCTTGACGTTAGCCCTAATTTCCCAGCATGTGCACAAGATGTTTAATGGTATTGGTCCTCTCTAATTCTCTCCAAGCTTTCCCCCAAAATGGTAATTATCACCAACAAATTACTTTTCCATGACCGACAATATCCAATTATACCACCCAGGCCTACTTTAGACTTTAGAATGACAGCCTGAGCATTTGCTTTACCACTAATAGCATTAAATATGTAGAGAAACGGACTTAATGAACGTCTACACAAAAAAAGACAAATACTGAAACTAACATTAGATGGATGTTAATGCAAGCTATACACACACACACACACACACACACACACACACTTAGGGCACTTCTTAGCTTAAATAAAACCCATCATATGGGAGCTTTAGTTTGTTTATGTGCATAGCGCATCATTTAATTACATTCTTCTTACGTGCATTACCGTTAAGAGCTATTTAATAGTTTGTTATTTTTTATAGATTTAGAGTTAATTTTAAAACATATCGTCTCCTCATAATTTCCAAATGTCAACCAACTGAAAGTTCTACACAAATAGTTTACGATGTTCACATTTTTCTCACCATTGTTGTTTTGTGAATCATTTTTGTGGCTATCAGCCTTAAATTTGAGCCTCTTTGTCCACCAATAATCAACAGTGGTAGACACAGAGAAACACACATTGGGCGACTCCTAATATACACACACACAAACACACAAACAATGTAATATATAAGCTAATGATAACCCAGATCTCACGGTTTTTCTGGTGTAAGATGCTGAGATGTTTGAGATTTAGCAAAATTATAAAGGATTGCTTTATTACTTATTAAACCTGCTGTTTTTAATAAGTTCAGTAAAAACAAATAAAAAAAGTGCAAACATATTGAGTTGTAGACTATCTATGCAGTATAAATGAGGTTTTCAATAACATGCTGCAAGTTAACAGCCTAACATGTTTCCAGTTGCTAAAACTCACCATACACACTGCTGAGTGCATTCCAATAGGAGGAGTCCATGCTGGCTTGGGAGGAGAGCAAGAGGGGCTGATGAGGGGAGGGAAGGAGCGCCGTGATGCTGGCCAACTGCTCAAATGTCACATGTAGGGAGGTCTCAAAAAGAACTGCCCCCTGATCTCTGCACAGCCTCTGCAGGCCAACACTCAAACATGGAGCTAACAGACACAGGTTAAAGTCCTGGGAGAGAGAGACAAACACACAAATCATAAGCATGCAAGAACGGTAATGCAAGTAGTTCATGTGCACATGTGCATGCACATCAGTGAAGCAAAGCATGTATTACAATTTATTATGTCTTACAAATGCGGATGTGAGAAAGACATGGTGGGTGGTGTTGAATACCTTGCAGGACATGATGGCCTTCAGATCAGCCTGGGGGAGTTTAGTGAGCAGGTCTGTGGTTTCGTAGAGGGCTCTTTCGCCTTTCAAACAACACTGGGATTTCACCAGAGCAACATACCACTCCTATGATATGTAAAACCCCCAAAAAAGAGACAAAAGAGTTAAAATAACAACCTAAAAAAAACAGAGAACAAGTAACACAACTTAACCCTTATGCAGCAGTCGCACAATGTTGAAAAAAACACGTCACATTAGAGAGCGCACACACCCAAAGGTTTTGCAATAAACATAATTGAATAGGTTGTTCAAAGTTCAGCTTTCTCTGCACAGGCACTGAATTTCACCTGCAAGCATTCATGATTCATGTTTCCAGAAAAAGCAAGATCTGGGAAATTTTAGGGTTGCGGCCAATGGCCAAAGCTTGGAAAACTGAACTCTTGATTGAAGAGTCGCTAGATGGCTGTAGCACGCGGTCACTTTTGCGGCTTAGGCTTCCGTCACTGGTCCATTGAAAAACATGGAACATCTAGTTGGCTGTTGTCCATCTACCATCATAACACAAATACACGTTCTCGCTGGTAATAACATAAGCTTGTGTGATTTCAAATGAACTGTTTTTGATTTATAGCTCATTGAAAGAACTTGAAATGTTCATTCAAAAGGTGTGGAAACTGAACCTCCATATATATATATATATAGTGGAGACAGTGGAGATTATATATATATATATATATATATATATATATATATATATATATATATATATATATATATATATATAGATAGATAGATAGATAGATAGATAGATAGATAGATAGATAGATAGATAGATTACACACACACACACACACACACACACACACATATATATTTATATATATATATATATATATATATATATATATATATATACATACACATACATACACACACACACACACACACACACACACCACTTTTGTACTGTGAAGTAGAAATGGAAACGTTTTGTATAAGCAGAAAAAAGTTTGACTCAAATCCGTCAATACAGAACGTAACGAACGTAAAAGTAAATAATTCCGCACAATTTATTGCATGACTACAATGCTGAAATTTTGTATAGCGCGACGACAGCAATAACTAACTCTTTAACCTCACCTTACTTGCTACAACATCCTCAGGGGGAGGGGGTGGGTCCCCATCCAGTGGGTGTGAGGTAATGGGAGGGGAAGGGCTTGTGGTTTCCTCAGCAACAGTGGCTCGAAACCTGTCCAGCAGGGAGTAGAACCTCTGATGCCTTTTAGGGGAGAAGGAAAAAAAATAAAAAATAAAAGATCAAATCAGCAACAAACTTTTCACTTTGGCCAGCTACCTGGAAATCTCACTACAATAAAAGAGCACTGAAATACACAAACACTAAACAGTGACATGACCTGACAAGGCACTGTAAACAGAATAAAGCAGGAAATGAGGCGCTTGCTGTAAGCAAATCTACCTCTGAGCTAGGCCACTCGTCTGGAGGTATTCTTGGATCCTGTCCAGCTCCTCCACTGGCAGCTGAGCTATACTGTTCTACACAGAACAAAGAGAAAAGGAAATTCATTTTCATACATAAATAAGCCACATTTCCTCTATTGGATCTGAACGGTAAACAACCCACAAGTTTCCTATCTGCTGTCCACATATCTGCACTTTTCATCTAACTACAGCTTACGGTTTTTTTGGGACGAATCAAATCATTACACTCATGAAACTTAAAGAGGTCCTTTTATGCTTATTTTGAACGCTCATAAATGTATTTTTGAGCTCTACTGGAATAGATGTACATGCTTCCATGCTCCAAAAACACATTTTTCTCACACTGTCTGTCTCTATTATTACATGTCCTTACTCTGACATGCAGTCTGCAGACAGGACGTTCTCGCTGTGGCTATTTTAGCAGTGGCGTCATTTCTGTTGCATCAGTCTGAACCACTACTCCCTCTGGTGTGTAATTCGGGCTTTGTAACTTTACAGACTGTTTATACGGACCAAAAGCTTCATAACACACCAAAGGAAAATGTAAAAAAAATGGGAATACAGAGCAGATCTCCTTTAACATGCAGACTTTTGTCTAAAAGTGTGAATGTGCTGTGTTCTTTGCTTTCTGACCCAACAAATTGACATGTTAAAACGGCTACAAGGCACTACCTTTGGTCATGTTATACCTGGAGTAACATCTCTATAAAATTTTCTGTTCATAGTTCTAAAGCAGAAAGGTGGCCATATCCATAATACACAGCAAAATGCGGATTTTTTTAAACAGATGTTCAGGGATAATGAGGTGTTTATGTGTGACCTGCAAAGTCTCAGCAAGCAGCATCTCCACACGTCTGCAGGCAAGTGTGTCCACCATGCGGGCCAGCACACGGAAGGGTGTGTTCAGCAGCTTGTCCACATAAAGCATGAGCAGCGAGCCAGACTGACTAAGGTGAATCCCCTCTAAACACTGTAGAGTCTTCTTTAACATCACTGGCTACAGGCAAAGAGAAAAGACGAGGTAAATACGGTGTGTGCAGCATGACGATATGACATAATATATCCTGTGCTGTACCATACAATTATCATGAACAAGTCACATACATCATTAAATCACATGACTATGTTATAACTCGTGGCTTGCTGCTTGTGGTGTGTGTGCACTTTTATATGTGCAACATACTGTAGAAAGGTTTTCACAGCGGGACTGGATGGCCTGGATGAAGAGTCCACTAGCTGCGGAGTTGCGATGCACTGCACTGATGAAGTCCTGCACAGGCGGCTCATGAGACAGACTGATCAGATCCCGGACATGATTCACCGTCAGCCAGGTTAAGTGCTCTGAATCATGCAGGTTCTGACACTGAGAGAGAGTAAGAGAGAATAAATATGAGGGGGAAAAAAAAAAGTGTCCAAACACAGAACCACAACAAGACACAGTACACAATGAGTACAGGACTATACGAGAACGACAGGGAAAGAGACAATTACACTAATCTCAAAAAGCCACTGTGCAAAGGAAACTAAGAGAAGATATTCTGTTACTTCTATTAACCTGCCCTGTTAGATTTAGACAGAAAAGTCTCACCACATAGTCACAGAAGAGGATGAGTGCTCCTCTGCGCACAATTTCTCTGTTGCACATGGCCTGCTTCCCCTCCGGCTTCTCCATCTCTCCCTCTCCGGAGGAGTGAGGACTCAGCAATTTGGTGCTGGACAGACTGTGTCTCCTCAAGAAATAGAGCATACGAGAGCAACTGTAATAAATGTTTCTCAAATCAACTCACTGATTTGCAAACACTCAAGAGAAAAAAAAGGGATTTTCTTTTTCAAACGACTGTTTAAGAAACCGCAAAGCATACTTCTGAACTCTGCTGGATGGTTTTAAGAAGAAAAGATAAGACAAGGCTTTTTTGTCATTCGTATCACACATGGTACATGAGGTGGAAAGAAAAGGTCCCAGTTAACTCCCAAAAGTAAACATACCTAGGTGTTTGGTGCACTTCAGACCACCACGTGTAGTTGGTGTAGTTAATTATGAGCAGCACCTGGCACCAGAGTAGCACTAAGGAAGGGTGCGTGGTGATGAGCTGCAGCACCAGACCATTAAGCCCCTCCAGAGGGTAGAAACTGCCTGCCTCACCCCCCTCCGCCTTCAGCAGACGGCTGCCAGCAGCCGTGATCCGCCGGAACATTCCTTCAGAGCAGCAGAACAAGCAGAAAGATGGCATTGAGGTTATGGGAAGTGTAGTGCAAATCGAAATGTATAGAATTTGAAAAGGTGGCAGCGCACACATTATATTAACCTTATATTAACCTGTTTTAAGAAAGTTTGTGTGTTTTAGACCCTATTGCATCTCACTGAACTAACCCAGAGTACCTCCTCTTATTTAAAGACGGGCAGTGTAACACACAACACACAAAAATCAAATTTGATCATTATGTAGTTGTCTTTGTTTTCAGATTTGTGTGACTACCTGATTTGAAGATGTGGATGAGACACATGAGAAGAGTGCCCAGTTGCTGGCAGTAGAAAGTGTGCTGCTGTTCAGACATATCCACTTTCACCTGCTTACTAGATATATCATCTAATAACACTCCAACCAACTGCAAAAGGAATCTGATCAACAGAATGAAGAGAGAGATGAACAAAGAGAAATGACGAGTAAACAGAAGGAGAATAAGTGGAAACGGATTGACATTTCATCAATATGCAGTTACTATGCTGTCACTCCTAAATAGCTAAGCAGCATCGATGACGGCAGTACTTACCTGGCAAAAGTCTCTTCGGGCGGGAAGCGCTGTGGTTCTCCATTAGTCTCTACTGCAGCACTTGTCGGGACAGTTGGAGGTAAAGGGTCATCATTGCGAAGACGGCAGATGGCAGGACAGGAGAGAAGATATGGAGACAGAGACAGCTCCTGGACACGGGACAGAATGATGTCCTCTGTGGACTGGGAGATGAGCACACGAAGGATTGCCAGAATACCAGACACCCAAAGCTGCACTGTGCCGACTGATGCCTACAGCAAGGGCAAAAGAAGGGCCTGAATACTTCAGGTAAAGAGACACAAGCCAAACAGTAACCATGATATGAGTTCTTAAAATTGGGTATTATAGAAGCTACATTGTAAAACCTGATCAGACTAAGCGTAGATCAGTCCTTACTGTCCCTACTTAATGTAAAAATATGTTTTATGTAGGACTGAACTATGTTTTTGTATTAGATCATGAACCTTATTTATATAATTAGCAGACAGCTAAAAATGTTAACAGAACTTTAAATAAGCCCTATAAACTTGGTAAAAAGGCTACGAAAATAGCTAAAAGTTGCAATCAAACTGGGCAGATTTGGTTTGATTAAAACATGACATTCAAAAACTGGTGCGCAGAAAAGCCAAGGGCCCCTGCTTTGCATCGTGAAAAACCATAGTAATGCAAAGAGTCTCATGGCTTATTGCTCTAATATCTCAAAACAGACAAAACAAGACGGAAATATGGGGCAGTCGTGGGCTGGAGGTCAGGGATCCAGCCTCGTGACCGGAAGGTCGCCGGTTCGATCCCCAGAGCCGACAGCACATGACTGAGGTGTCCTTGAGCAAGACACCTAATCCCCAACTGCTCCCCGGGCGCTGCGGATTGGGCTGCCCACCACTCTGGGCAAGTGTGCTCACTGCCCCCTAGTGTGTGTGCGCTCACTAGTGTGTATGTGGTGTTTCACTTCACGGATGGGTTAAATGCGGAGGTGAAATTTCTCCGCTGTGGGACTAATAAGGGTCACTTAATCTTAATAAAACCAATGAGCCCAAACAGAGCCAAGAACAGCATGTTTGGTGGACCTACTTATTGCATGTCATGTTGTTACATTTTACTCATATGGTTTTTATTTACATCTTTCGGTTTGATGTTAAACGTTGGTGTGAATGCCAAGCAATCCAGAACTAAAACGGAAGAAAGCATCATTATCTGCTTTGGTTCCAACCAAGGGAAGTATAAATGCTCACTCAGAGTAACGTGAATCGTTAGGTCAAGTGATGTACACAAACGAGAGATCTAGAGACAAAGCCTGATGGCAGGTCACGAGTCAACATGGTTCATTTGTGTTTGGGTGTTCTGACCATTGTGGAAGGGGTGACGAACATGCTCTTCAGGAGCATGTCCACTGGTCTCAGAGATGACGGAGCCACGGTCTCAAACAATGTGTTCAGCACTCCTAATGCTTCAGGAGAATCCAGGTGCATCTGAAACATATATGCATATGGAGTATTACACACATGGGTGTCGTCTGTGTATTTATCTGAAGATTAGTAAGACCATTACTATTCATGAATGAATTTTTAAATAGTTACAAGCTTCAATCAATGAAATCCAGAGCCCTAAATTGGCAGAACAACAGCAAGACAACATTTAATCATACCTGTTGTTTGCCAATCATTGGCAGGATTATGTCAGCAATCTGCCGTGACAACCTCTTCCATTTATCTTCATTCTCCTTATGACACTGCTGTAGGACCAGGATAAACATCTCCAAGACCTACAAACACAGGTTATAAATTCATCAAAAAACATATTAGTGTAATGGAACACACAGAACACAGACAGAAATTCGGTGGTACCTGGTGGTGCTGTATAAGTCGCAGAAGCATGGACACAACCACCTCTTTTTGGGTCTCCAGCTCTTTGCCTGCATCAGCCTTATTGGAGCCCCGGAGCACAAAAAGGTCATGCACTATAGGCTGCAGGGCGGGTATTGCTGAAAGGCAACACACAAGTCATGAATGGACATCAGGAAGCTCAAAGTCAAGGAATAAAAGACTCCAAGTGCTGTAACTCTGCATATTATTACTAAACTACTGAAGTCAACAATTTAAATGTTAATCAAAGGCAGTGTTTTCTGTCATCATATAAGAGCTGTACAAAAGAGATGGTATATAGTAAAAAAATAAATAAAGCAGTAACATAAGCACATTTGTGCATGTCACACACCATGGGTAACTGCTTTTCTGCCACTGGCCATGATGCCATCACAAAGCTGAATAATCTTTGGAATGCTGATGATCTGTTTGGAGTGATACCGCTCGTACGACAGCAGCACCAGAAAAAAGAAAATATTGGGAATGATTGCCTCAGAATCCCTGCATGAAGAGAAAGAGAGGAGCAGAAATTTTAAAGCTTTGGCCGCTCCTACAAAATTGTTAACATGAGCGCAAAATTTGACTAGAAAATTACAAAACCAAGAAATACAAGCTGTGCAAATGTTCCGGCAATTCTGCTACGCAAAGTTTAGTTTCATGTTTTATGCAACAATAAAACAGCAAGTTTACAACATGAAAATTACAGACAAATTTATATTAACAAAGCATCGGCATTATTCTTTCTTGGTCAGCACCGTCTGCTGTGTTGACTAACGGTTGAAGTGGCTGAAAACTGCAAGTGTGCTCACCTGAACTGCCCCACCTCAATATACTCAAACTGCTTCAGCACAAAGCCAATGAACACCTGAAACACAGTTTAGAACATATTAACCTTACTTACTAATGCTGTTTCTAGACTGAATCCACAGTTAGTTTTATTAACAGGCAATGAATCTTGAATCTTTTCTTTGATTCAGAGATCATCACATATGAGTAGTTATGTGACTCACCTGATCTGAATCAAGCAAGCAATAGTTGACTCTGAGCTGCACTAACTGAGCAAGCAGGTCCAGTACTTGTCTCTGCAGAGCCACAGAGGTGCTGGTGGTGTACTGCTTCAGCGCTTTGATCACCAACGGCTCAAACAGGCGAATGTGGTTGTGGATGGCATTCTGAAACACACATGATGCTCAGCGTTACATTACTTTATATGTACATATAACATCAGTTTTAGTATCAAGCTTTGTCAAAATCCATAAGAATCAACCACTCAAAGCTACTGGCACATTAAAAAGGACATTAAACATAAACAGGAACTTTAAGGATGTTTCTGCAGAACATTCATCTCTCAGTTTTATATTGTATTACATTCCACAGTAAACATAATAGGGATGTTAATACCCTAAAATCGGACCCCTAACCCTAAAAGTCAACTGAGATTCAATAGATAGTTTGTTATTAATTTGAACATCTATTACTGATAATTAATCTATTGGGGGCTATAAAAAGAAAGTGAAACCAAATTCTCTTTGCTTCTGGATTTCAAATGACCGTATCACAAGATATCAGCAGCTGAGTGTCATGTAAACACAGTGTACAATCAAGGCAATTATCAGATGGTCAGTGAGATGGAGGGCTGACGATCAGGCTAATCTTACTTTTAGATTTTATAAGCTACTTTACCTTGTCTCCTCGATGGCGTGTTACGTTGGTGATGCTGGACCTCAGCTGATTGGACACTTTCTGCATCACGTCAAACCATCTGTGGGAAGACAGGGAAAACATCCAGTCACACAAAGGCCTGAGAAAGGATGGAAGAGTTTATGTGCTTGTCCTTTTACTCACCCTGACGCATCTTGCTCTTGTTCGGCTTGCACCATGTTCCTTAAACTGGCGTCTGCGAGAGCCTGTGTAAAGTGTGTGTACGGTGCCATGAAGCAGTAGTGGTAGAGGCCTGGTCTCAAGCTGGATGAGCCCAGACGCAGGGCCTTTCCCTGAGATCGGCATGGATGGGAGGAGGCCCCATCGTATTGGGAGGCCAGGTTCGTCCCAAAGAGGGTCTTCAGCAGCTGTGGGGGTGACGCAAGAATAATATTCAATAAAGAAGGCCCTCACCATTTTCCTGCTGTAGGGCGAGTTTCAAATGAGATAATCCAAGAAAAGGGGGAAGCGGGCAAAGAGAGAGCCATAGCTCGGGTACCCTTCAGTGCTTCATATTCACCTGACCAGCTTAAACCTAACTCAAACACAGTCGGAAATATGGCTATATATTAGGGAAGAGTAAATTCATAATTCCAGCAGATGTTAATCAAGGAACAGATTACATCTTTGTTTCTGACGTGTGCTTAAACCCTTTGCCAGCGTTTATGGTTTTGTCCATTTTAACTGTTGCTGGGAGACTCCTGTAAGTCATTTAACACTTAAAATTCACCACTTTTCCCCTGCCAGAGGGCATAAACACTGGTTTTCATGCTGTAGCGCAACCTAGTACAGCCAAAAGGCTCAAAAATCATCGTACCTTAAAATAACTAAGAAAGATGCTGATTGAAAAATGAGCTATATACCAAAAGACGGCATACGACGTACGCATACGTCACGCATGCATAAAGCAGCAGATCAGACCATCTGATTTTTTCATACACACAGCAGTTTGTTGATTGTTCTTATTTCTACATAACCAACATGCCTACATAGTCTTGCACATGAAAAACTCTGGATTTGTAATAGCTGTGGACATTTCAACACAAATAAAATGTTATTTATATACATTTACGGCATTTGGCTGACGATCCAGACGATCCAGAGCGACTTACAGTTTGATCATTTCACACAGGTAGGCCAATGCGTTGTTAGGAGTCTTGCCCAAGGACTCTTATTGGTGTAGTGTAGGGTGTTTACCCAGGTGGGGATTGAACCCTAGTCTACAGCGTAGAAGGCAGAGGTGTTACCCACTACACTAACCAACCACGTTAACATATAAACTGTGTTACACCTCAGCATCAAAGTACATGTCACATCTGCAGGAAACACTGGCTTAAGTAGGTGACACACCTGTTGTACACACACGGTGGACAGCGTAGGTTCACGTGAGAAGCAGGATTTTAGATAGCCCAAGATTTCCTCCACACACTATCAAAGACAAAAGGAGAACGTCTCTTTTTAATTCATTTTTGAGCTGAATCCACAACATATCTGAATCCACACACACTGCTAAAATCCAACATTAAACAAAGTAATCAAATAAATGTGATATTTTAATTTATCTTAGTAAATGCAGGCCTACCTTGCCAATGTCGTGCAGGGTGGCCAGCTCCAACAGCTGGGACAAAACATCAAGGGCTGAACGCAAGAAGCTGCCAAATTTCTCATTTGTACTGTGGAGGTCCAGCGTTACCTGGAAACACCCACAAAGTAAGAGATGGGAAAATATCCAGGTCAAGACAAATAATAACACTCAGATCTAATACACTAATCTGTTACTTCACCATGGTTAAAAAAAAAAAGATGAAGGATATGCCCCATAAATAAAAACAGAAAAATGCATGCCTCCACAACAAGAGCAAAAGAACAACACACAAGAAACCAGATGTTCTCTTTAGAGATTAAATGAGGAGGAATAACAACTCCATAGAACTTATGTCTAAAAGAAAATCTAAAGTCTTTAATTAAAGCACACTAACTTTATAGTTGGCATGAGTGGCTTTTAGCACATCATACAGCTTCAAGTAAGGGGGCAGGTGGTAGAAGCTGCCCACTGAGGTGGATTTGCTCACTGGAACTGTTCCTGTGCTTTCTGCTGGTCTACCTGTGTTAAAAAGGAGGATGTAAAGTTTAGAGCCCAACAGTAAACCAAGATTTTACTAATGTGTTTGTAATTTTTTGTTTCACGATGACGACAACAACAGCAGCAAGAGCTGCTGGTCTAACTCAGCAGGTTTAACTCAGAAACGGCAGGAACTGAAAATGAAAACAAACATTTTAGAAAAAAAGTCCGACAAGTACAGCATCTTATATCAATGTGCTGCTCACCTCTCAGCCTGCTATTGCTAAGCGCTCTCTCTGTCCCTCTCTCTTTCTCTGTCCCCGTCTCCGTCCCTCTCTCTCTGTCTCTGTATCAGTCCCTCTCTCTCGCTCGCTCTGACCCTCTCTCTGTGCCCGTCTCTCTGTCTGCCTTCTTTCCCTCTCTGTCCCCGTCTCCGTCCCTCTCTCTCTGTCTCCGTATCAGTCCCTCTCTCGCTCGCTCTGACCCTCTCTCTGTGCCCGTCTCTCTGTCTGCCTTCTTTCCCTCTCTGTCCCCGTCTCCGTCCCTCTCTCTCTGTCTCCGTATCAGTCCCTCTCTCGCTCGCTCTGACCCTCTCTCTGTGCCCGTCTCTCTGTCTGCCTTCTTTCCCTCTCTGTCCCTGTCTCCGTCCCTCTCTGTCTCTGTATCAGTCCCTCTCTCGCTCGCTCTGACCCTCTCTCTGTGCCCGTCTCTCTGTCTGCCTTCTTTCCCTCTCTGTCCCCGTCTCCGTCCCTCTCTCTCTGTCTCCATATCAGTCCCTCTCTCTCACTCCCTCTCTCTCTGTGCCCGTCTCTCTATCCCTCTCTCTGTCTGCCTTCTTTCCCTCTCTGTCCCCGTCTCCGTCCCTCTCTCTCTGTCTCCGTATCAGTCCCTCTCTCGGTCCCTCTCTCTCTCTCTGTCCCTCTCTCTCTCTTTCCCCGTCTCCCTGTCTCCATCCCTGTCCCGCTTTCTCTCTCTCTGTCCCCGTCTCTGTCCCTCTCTCTGTCTCCGTATCAGTCCCTCTCTCGCTCTTGGTCCCTCTCTCTCTGTCCCCGTCTCCCTGTCTCCATCCCTGTCCCTTTGAAGTTAAACTGTGAAGCTTGGATAGTTTAAATGCTATGAGAAACACTTTCAAGTGAACATTTCAAAGTGCAAAAAAAGTGGCCCTTTTATGAAATTCCCTGGGGCCATTTCATGTTCTATTTCTGACAGCTGATTGACTGAACCACTGAACCAAGGCGGAAGTTGACGAACATGATGCAATAAGGCTGACACAAATACTTGTTTATAAGTGTGAGATGGATCTGCGCAGCCTCAGTTTTACCTGCATTAGTCTCCCCTCCTTTCTTTGGGCTCATGGGGGTTGTGCTGGGCTCAGAAATTTCTCTCTCTTTGCCCTTTCGCCTTATTGGGCTCAGTGATGGGGTGTTGGCCAAAGAGGGCAAAGTGGCCTGGAAAAAAGATGTACCTGTTTGATTGAAAGTTCTACTTGAATGTTTGTGAACTTCATCATTTTGTGAATTTCTACATAAATGTGACCCAAAATAAAGTGAGATCTTCATTTAAAGAGAACCCAGTAAAACAAATAACCGCATAATCCTTTTTTTGTTTAATCCAAACATTAAATGTCTTTGTTGGCAAAAGTATGTGAACCTCTAGAATGATCCGTTTGGTACAGGTGCTAATTTGAGTCAGGAGGTTCAATCAATTGGGTGACAATCAGGTGCAAGTGTGGCTATCCCAACCCTTTCTGAACAGCATCAATCTGAGTTTTCACCAACAAAGTCTGGTCTTTACCACACACACAATCTAATACAAATGCAGAACCTAAGGTGTGACGTTCATGCAAGAAACAGTTGAAGGGCCTGATTAACAGTTATAGGAAGACACTGGTTAACGTCATTGCTGCTCAAGCAGGTCACACCAGTTAATGAAAGCAGAGGTTCACATGCTTTGGCCAACAAAGACATTTCATTTTAGATTAAATTCACAAATTTTCCGACAGCACTGTACTTACAAGCAGTTTTAACATACTGCAACACTACTGTATTGTTCTGAACAGCACCATTAGAAAGTTCCAAACCATTTTTTTCCATGAGCCTGTTACCTTGACAGCAGGGCCTGGGGATGTGTCGTCCAGCACATGTGCACAGATGTTGAGGATCTTCAGAAGGTGAGAGAACAGCTGCTCCACCATAACAACCAGGGAGCGGTCACTAAGGGCAGGCCACGCCTCTTCCTGTTTGGAGGGGGTAGAGCTGGACTCCTCTTCACCAGACCAGGGACTCTTCATGCACTTTGGAGCAGCAGCTTGCGTTTCAGATCGGAGAGACAGGAGAGGACATGGGAGAAACCAATTTAACAACAGTTTTTAAAAAACCCCAACGAAACTCAAACACACTGAATGACTTGCCAAATACAGCAACTTCAAGAAGCTCAGCACTACGCAAAAAAGGAAACCGTTTTTTTTTTTTAACCAATATTCTCCCCAATTTAATAGTTTCCAATTCCATCCACTAATTAGGACTCCCCCAATCACACGATACTACCAACGCTAGGAGGGTGAAGGCTAACGCAAGCTTCCTCCGAGACCTGTGAAGCCAGCAACCGCATCTTTTCGAACTGCCACTCACGCAAAATCATCGGACAGCCTAATGCGCTTGGAAGAAAGCTCCAAACGTCAGTTCTGTTACGTCATCTAACAAATGCTTGCGCTGACTGGCATCAGGCCATCCTACCCACCCAGAGACAGCGAGGCCAATTGTGCTCTCTTGGACTTCCAGCTACGGATGGTAAGGGAAATCATTTAAAACGGTGCTAAGTGTATGTGCAAGTTCAGACCAGCAATTAAGTTTCCGGCCAGCAGCAAGGTGTCCTGATGGGCAGAGAGGTCCAGTGGGAACCAGGCAGAAGAGAGCAGGGACAGTACCATGCTGGCAACGCCCACAGTGAGAGTCCTGCGACTCTCCTCGCCGGTGCCAGACTGAGAAAGACTATGGAGAGAAGACACATACAAACTTACGCTACAGGTATTTCGGCTGCAATCCTGAAACAAGTTCACTAATGACTATTCTTTAACAATTCTAACACAAACACTGACAGATTGTGGTTCAGTGCGCACTCACCTGAAGGAGCGTCCACGGGCACGGTACTGGCTGGAGCGGGTGGAGTGGAACACAGGTGAGCTGACAAAGCCACAGTGCCATCCTGTGCTCCAGGTGGACACCGGAAAAGTAGAGGAGAGCAGGCAAAGGGCCTCACAGCAGCCAAACTGGAGGAGGCAAATCATAACGTGAAGTAAAAATGTGGACTCCGGATCAAACGTGTTCAACTAGGGTTGGAAGTGAATTCGTTAATTGGTATATTGATGATGACAAAGGTTTTGTGTGTGTAAGATTTTATTTATTTATATATATATATATATATATATATATATATATATATATATATATATATATATATATATATATATATATATATATGTATGTATGTATGTATGTATGTATGTATATATATATATATATATATATATATATATATATATATATATATATAAGTAAAAATGCGCCCATGTCCAAGTCTGGATTACATAGGTTGTAATAATTTTAACAAATTTGTTAACTTTTTTTTTTTTTTATGACCGTCACGTCTAATTTATCATATTGAAAGCAGATAAATCATAATTGCATTTTCTTCATTATCTCGCAGTTTAGTCTTAGTACTTTTATTTAAAACCTTGGATAAAACAGCAAAATCGATCATAACAATAAACTGAAAAATTGAAACAAATGAATAAAAAAAAAAAAATGTTACAGTTGGTTATTACACACTGTTTCAAGGTCCTAATGAACTTATAGAAATCTTTGACGCAATTATTAGCCATTTCATATGTTTCAGATCTGTATTTATTGTTCAGCATTAATGGCGCCTTCACAGATGAGCACGTCACCCATGCCACGTGCACTAATGCCCCCCTTCACCATCATGAATACTGGCTTTTGAACTGTGCACTGATATCAGGCTCATTGGTCTTTAGCCCAGAGGGCACAGTGTCCATGATATCCAAAAAAAATTTCAAATGCTGTTTCGTCTGACCACAGGACACCTTTCCACTTCCCCTTAGTCTATTTTAAATGAGCTCAGGCCCAGAGAAGGAGGCAGCGTTTCTGAATCCTGTTTATATTTGGTTTCTTCTTTGTGTTTTAGAGTTTTAACGGCATTTGTGGATGCGGTGATGAGCTGTGTTCACAGACAGTGGTTTTCAGAAGTGCTTCATGCAGCGATTCCCACTACAGAATCATGTCTGTTTTTAATACAGTGCTGTCTGAGAGCCCAAAGATCACAGCCAGCAAATACCATTTTTTGATCTTGTCCCTTGCATACAGAGATTTCTCCAGATTTTCTGAGTCTGATATTATGTACTGTCGATGATGAAAAGCAAGTGTTCTTTGCCATTTTCATGTTGAGAAACATTTTGCATAAATTGTTGCAGTATTTGCTCATGAAGTCTTTCACAAGAGTGGTGAACTCCTACTCATTTTTGCTCGTTATGTATTTTTTTTTTTTTTTTTTTTTTTTTAATACCCAAATCACGTTACTGACCTGTTTCTGATTAACCAGCAGGTTTTCAGCATTACACAACTTTGTCAGCCTTTTGTTGCCCCATCCCAACTTTTTCGGGATGTGTTGGCACCAAATTCAAAATGGGCAAATGTTTTAAAAAAAAAAAAAAAAAAAAAAAAAAAAAACTATAGAATTTCCCAGTTTCAACATTTGATATGCTGTCTTTGTACTATTTTCAATGAAATATAGGGTTTAAATGATTTGCACATTGTTGCATTTTGTTTTTATTTACATTTTGCAGTGTCCCAACTTCTTTGGAAACGGGGTTGTATATTTGATCATAATTTTGACCTGGTCAGGTGCAGAGCATAAACACAAAGGCTAAAGCTCAGCAGTGCAAAACTCACAGTCAGAGCTCTGGAGGTGGAGGAGGTGAGGGCATGAGAGATGGTAGTGATCACCCTAGACAAGTTGTTTTCCACTGTGACATCTGCCACACTTGGTGATAGGCTGTAGCCTCGATACGTCCTGTTACAAAGCACACAAGTTCAAAATTCACATAGAGCTGGGCGATTCGAAGATGTTGAGCACAAGACAGAGTTTGGAATTATCACCCAAAAGTTTGGATTCACTGTTTTAAATAATAATTTTAATAAATGATGCTAATATTTTACATCACAGGTTTCAACTAACTTGCAGGAAGTTGTTAAAAATTAAAACAAACAACAACAAAAAAAAAAAAGTCTCACATCTGAAAAGTGGTGATCAAACCTCAAGGCTATGAACAGGTAATTACAGTACATCATGTAACATTTACAGATAGTTGCTCCTAAAAAACATGAAATATTGCATAAAACATTCCACCTTCTGGTGTCTTGCCTGTAGCATTTCAGTCTACATTATAAGCTATTATTTAATAAAATAATGGTAATTATTAATATGCCAAGTCCTCACTTTGAAAAGTAGTGTACGCAATAGCTTGGTATAATATTAATACAAGTGCTTTTGTCCTCTTTTTTTGTTTCTTACCGTGTGATTGTGCTGACAGTAAACTGGGAGGGAGGCTGAGTCTCATGCATCAGAAGCTGCAAGTACACACTGCTCTGGTCACGAGCAATAGCCACCACTGGATCTGCCTGGGCCTGGTCACAGTCATAGAACAACCTGGACACCAGCCTGGCAAATCACATGCATCAAATAAATAAACATAAATTAATCACATGCAGCAAAGCAAATATTAAAAACGTCAGCATGACCTGTAAGTGTGTCGCTGTATACCTGCTAATGGTAGAAGCAGCAACATGCCGCACTCTTGGATCATCGTCTCCCAACAAGTAAAGCACTACATCATTTAACACTCTTTCCTGCAGCCGCAACAACTAAAGAGAGAAAAGTAACGCACTGACACATCTTGCCTAGCAGTGATTTGTAATCTATTATACATTTATAACAGTGTTACAGGTGATTAATTACAAGATCATGCCAGAAAATATCCAAATAGAACAAACACTTGACAATGGCCTGGACAAACATTAAACTGGTCACTCAAAAAAATAAATCTCACAGAAATGTACCAGCCCAGCTTCTATGCTGTAAAATCCCTTCAAAATTGAGAAAACTGCCCCGAGAAGATGTAGGATAAGAGTGTTCTTTACCCCAGTGTAGTGATGCTCTCCTCTGTGCAACTTCTCTGTTTTTCTCTCCAGGAAACACACTAACCTGTCAAACAAATGTCCAGTCATGTAAGGCAGAATGCTGGCCAACATTAAAAGTACTGTTTTGATTAGATATACTTTGAGAGGATCCACTGGGAAGTTTTTTGATATTTGGCAACCTTTTCTATCTTGTGCTGAAGATTTCGAAGCAGATAGTGCGTTAACGTAACTTTTTGAATGATTATTTCATTAATGTACTAATTTATTTATCTATTGCATTTATTCATTTATTTTATTTAATCTACCCTCTGTAACTACTATTATTATTATTTTTTTATTTTTTTATTTATTTACTTTCCCTTTTCTACAATTTTTTAATTTTTTTTATTTTATTTATTTATTTATTTATTTATCCCCCCTCTATGTATACGTGTTCTTTTGAGTATGTATGTATTATGTTAGTATGTCTGGTATTGTGAGGGTTGGGGGTGGGGAATACAGTGTGTTTTTCTTTTTTCTGTGATATAATATGAAAACAAAATAAATAAACCCTGATCAAAAAAAAAAAAAAAAAAAAAAAAAAAAGTACTGTTTTAACAGATCTTTGTTCTGTCACCAAATGTTCTAACATCACGAAACGTCTTCCAAAATAAGATCTGGCCAGGTGATGAAAAGTTAGCCTTAGGCCAGAAATATATGATCCAGATGCTTCAAGCTACACAGACAAGGTTTGACTCAATTGTCACTCCACATGAGGACTTGAGCGTCTCACAAAAAGGAATTTGCTGGAATGAACATCAATTTATTGTCCTGATAGAACAAGTGAAGCAGGTCACACACGACAGTAGATCCCATTTTGATTTGTCCTATATTGCCAGCTTCGGTACCGAATGTCTCAGCCATCAAAGTAACAAGAATGCACGTTGAGTTTATACCGAAGGACCAAGTGTTTGCAAAGCATTTGTCTTTTGCATTTGTGTGCTTGCTTTGAGCTTGTTCCCATCCTTAGACTCATCTTACCGAAAGTCCACCTCAGCCAGAGTTTCCAGCAGCTCAGTACGGACCAGCCAGTAGGAGCAATCTCTCAGGGCCAAGAGGTTGATAAGAAGCTGCAAACCCAGTTCACTAAAACTACTGCTGCACAAAGCCATGATACAATGCTGAAACAAAGAAACACACAAATAAGTCACAGGCACACCATCATCATTTGTCAGGCTTATAGCATGAATAGATTGACTATACGCTTGTGCGCAAGCAGTCAACTTGCAGTAGTTACATGACTTACCCTCACAGCTGAGCAGGCCATTTTGCATGTCACTGAGGACTCATCCTTTAGACTGCGCTGCAGCAAGGGCACAAAGTCCTCCAGAGACACAGGGTTTCCTGAAATAAAGAACAAAGTGGGAGGGAGAGGAAGCGGGAGAGACGCAGTTATGATTGAAGGCTGCTCCTCACATATATTCTAATAAATTGAGCTGTTCACACTTAAAACCAGACTGTGTTAAAGTACAGAATAAAACATTTGCTAAATCGTATTAGTTTGAATTGAACCGAACCGAATCATGTGTCACTGTGAAATCAGACCTCTGCATTTAACCCATCCGTGCAGTGAAACACCCACATACATGCACACTAGTGAACACACACTAGGGGTGCGCACAATTGCCCGGATCAGTGGGCAGCCCTATCCACGGCGCCCGGGGAGCATTTGGGGGGTTAGGTGCCTTGCTCAAGGGCACTTCAGTCATGGACTGTCAGCCAAGGGGATTGAACCGGCAACCTTCCGGTTCCCTAACCTCCAGCCCACGACTGCCCCAGGGCCATAGAATGAACTGAACTGCAATGAAATGAAACTAGAACACTGCACGGTCACGTCTAATAGCATCTATCTTTGTCAAACTACTCCTAATGTAGCATCTATCCTTCTACAAGCCTCACCAGTGGTGCTGTGGAGGCAGGAGAGCCACGGCTCTGTAGTGAAGCGAGTCTTGAGCAAGACGGCTTGGATCAAAGCTCCGCACAATATGGCTGTAGCTCCTCTGATCTGAGGGTCCCCGTGCTCAATGTAGTGCAGGATGTCACTGATGTACTGCTGCTCTGTTTAAACAAACACCACAGCACATATTATAGTTTGCTCATAATAAAAGAAATCTTGGCTTGTTATGACGAAATTCCTTAACAACATCCAATGGTCAGCTAAGGGATGCAAAAAAATTTTAAAACATGGCATTTTTTGAGTAAATCTCTTCGGACAAGCACAATACATTTTTATAAATGTGCCATTATGGCAACTTTTGAATTAGTGATTAACTGAACATTTTACCCTCCGGTTGCTGTCCATCCAGGGGCTCCAGGTAGAGCTTATTAAAAAAAGCCTCTGGAAGAAGAGCTGCTGCTGCACCTACACAACTAACAGCTAAGGCCTTCACGCTCACACGGACCTCCTTATCAGGAACCAGCCCTGGAAAGCACAAGCGCATAGCAGTTAAAACACCGCAAGTGTGGTTACATTTCCCAGACAATCAAGAAAGTGATCCACCAGCTCCAGAGGTCCTTCACGTATTTCTCCTAAACTCTCAAACTAGAGGTGTTGCTATGTAAATACGCCTGAAAGGGTGAAGAAAAGACGAGTCCCCTCACCATTTCTGTGGCCGGTGAGCAGGAAGGAGGCAGACAGCAGACGGACACAGTGGATCAGAGGCGCCTCCGTTGGGTCTGTATAATAGCCAATCTCTCCCTTAATCCTAGATGGCTACAACACAATAATAAAACATCATAAATTCTACGCATTAGTTTAAATGCTGCAGTTCTAAACCCTTTTAAAACGTGAAGTTTCAAGTGTGAGAGAGGAGCAAGGGGAGGCCATAAACTGTCAGTGCGACTTGCTTTCATTTGATCACAAATCTTTTAAACAGAGGTATTTATCCATGACGTAGAATGAAATGAGAATTTCCATGTAAAGCATGTAGCATAACGCTGGGCAAGACACACACACACACACACACACACACACACACACACACACACACACATTTTCTAAGCTGCTTCTCCCTCAGGGCACCAGGGGGGTGGGTGTGGGGGGCTGGGGGTGCTGGAGCCTATCCCAGCGGTTACTGGGCGGAAGGCAGGATACACCCTGGACAGGTCGCCAGTCCATTGCAGGGCAGACAGACAGACACAGACAGTCACTCACACCCAGGGGCAATGTAGCACGTCCAATTGGCCTGACTGCATGTCTTTGGACTGTGGGAGGAAACCGGAGAACCCGGAGGAACCCACGCAGACACGGGGAGAACATGCAAACTCCACACAGAGAGGACCCCGGTCACCCGGCGGGCAATATACAGTCATGTGAAAAAGTTATTATAATTTAAAACAAATCCTAACATGGCCAGGTCAGGCCGTCCTAGGAAGTTCACCCCAAAACCAGACCACAAGATGCATAATGAAGTCTCGGAACAATCCTAAATCTTTATTACGGGACCTACAGGTAGCTCTTGCCATAGCTGGCATCAAATCACCATTAGAAAGAGTCTGCAAGTTTTATTCATTTATTTTTTTGCTGTCTCAAAAAGAATTTTTTTTTATTTTAAAAATCAGGGCAAAACTAAAGTTTGACAAAAACCAGGACATCTAGAACAATGTTGACAACAGATGAATCCAAAGTTGAAAAATTTGGGCACAGGTAACTAATTCCTTTGCTTAAAATCCATAAAAAATGAAAAGTAATAAATGAAAAACATGCTTCTTTATTGCTTTATTGTGCTTTCTGTCTGGTTAATGTTCACAACACACTGAGTAAGGTTCCCTTTGGTACTATTTTAAACAAAACAGTTATATCGAAATAAGCAGTCACGCTTGTAAGGCAGTCTTAGCATAAAGCATATCAGCACCAAGAAATGATGAGCTCAATCTTTTTACTAATAATAAAACATGGTGTCACTGAGATGTACGCAAATGTCACAATATTAAACAATCAACCAGCTAATACGGAGTTAATGTACAGACAATTTAGCTGTTCTAGAGGAAAAACATCATTGCATTATTTAAATAAAACATTATAAGCACCTAAGAACAGTCATGACTTTATGAACCCTGAAAGTTTAAACTAGATGAACATTTTAGAGCAAGTGACAAAACCTTAAGATTAAGATTAAGTGACCCTTATTAGTCCCACAATGAGGGAAATTCCACCTCCGCATTTAACCCGCCCGTGCAGTGAAACACCACATACACACTAGTGAGCACACACACACTAGGGGGCAGTGAGCACACTCGCCTGGAGCGGCGGGCAGCCCAATCCGCAGCACCCAGGGAGCAGTTGGGGGTTAGGTGTCTTGCTCAAGGACACCCCAGTCATGGACTGAGGGATCTGGGGATCGAACCGGCGACCTTCCGGTCACAAGGCTGGTTCCCTAACCTCCAGCCCACGACTGCCCCACCTACAGCACTAAAATATTAAAAGAACATTCTTTTTTTTTTTTAACTACAGCCAATTACAGCAAGCAGACAGAATTTATTAAAATGTTACTTATGTGAAAACACACTGAACATTCCACGCAACGTATATACGCATAAATATGTACATGTCTTTATGTGTGTGTTCACCTTATTATCGAGGTCTGAAGGCTCCAGAACCTCATCCTTTGGTATAAAGCGATCCACACTGCTGTCAGAAGCTTGCCTGTTGTGACCTTTTCCCTCCAGCAGGTGAGGTTTACTCAGTGCTGACACACAAACAAGATTAAACCTCCATTACACACATTAGAAAAGACATAAAAGGGAAGATGTACACAGTTTGCCAACCACCAAAAGCTGGTATTGTGTAACGCAATCATCAGATGCTCTTCAAAGAGAATCATCAGAATTTGCAAAACTATATAATAGAATGGCAGTAGTTTGGATCAATCTTATTACATTAATTCCAGTATTTTAACTGTTTTCCTTGATGTTAAAGTCCAAAAAGACAGAATTAGGGCTGGCCTAAACAGCATGTTACAGGCACTGATATTACCAAATGAGTCCCCAAAATACTCATTTCCCAACACCAACAATATTAAAACAATAATATATCAGACTATAATATATAATTAAACCAATTAATTATGTCAAATATGTTCCTGCAGTTCAAAACAGATCCATTAGGCAGAAACTGGCATGCTTATAAAGCCCCTTTAAAACTGTATGATGAGAAATTAGAACATAAACGAAGAGAAAATTAGCTGATTTTTTTTGTCTGAAGTAATTATTTGATGGAGCCCATTTTAAAATTTTAACTTCATTATTATTTCATTATTAAAACGTGATTATTAAAACTTCAGTGGCCATGTGGAGATATATTGATAGCTGGCATGCAATCAAGTAACCCAGCTATAATTTATTGAACATTTTCAAAATAAAACATCTATCTATTTTATCTAATGACCTTTGATGATTAAAGGTACTGAAGTTTAGGATGCACTATTTGTGGCTGGAAAGTAGGACAAATCGGATAAACAGAGGGTTGAATACCAGTGTAACAAATGAGCACTCATTCTATTCTAACCAGCCCCTGACAGCATGTGCATTTGGTTAAAAGTGTTAAAATATGGTTAAACTGTTGATGCATCCTATTAATACACCAAAGCAAGACGTGCGAGTTTTGGCTGAAGGTGATACATACCCAGCACAGCCCCAGAGAAAGGCTCCAGAGCTTCACCAGGGGCTGCAGCCACTCCCTCCTCTTCCTCATCCTGCAGAGTGCCTATCTGCATCCCCGAGTACTGACTCTCACTGCCATCCAAGACCTAAACATCACACACAACCAAAATCAAGAGTGTAAACACATAGAATCAAAGACATACCAAGAAGCAGACACACATAGCCAAAAAAACCCATGCAAACAGGAAACACACACGAAAAGATGGGCATGCATTAGCACATAAACAGGGCTGAGATTTGCTCCAGTTATCACAACACATGGAGGCACAAAAGCATCAATGGATGCAATGTAAATATTCAGCTGAGAATGGTAGAACACCATAACACCTGTATTAATAAGTTTTACTTAGGGGTGGGCAATATGGCATTTTCTCGATAAACAACATGCATCATGATGGTTTGTTTTTCTGAGGGTTGCCATGTTGTAACAGAAAAAAATGAACCAGTAGTGTCGCATCTAAAAGGATTTTAAAACTTTAGACTGAACTTAATACTGCACTTCACTATATCCAATTAAAACAGGCTGATCATGCTCTCTTTGTACTGGATCTTACAGCTGGCCAGTGTCCTTAAAGTAGCCACAAATTACTCAGAAATCCATACTGTGACCAGAGGAGGAAATACGAAAAACAGTCAAATTGCCCAGCCCTATTTTTCCTTTTATTGGGACACAGGAAAAGGGCTCTGTGACCAGTCCTGAACCAGACATTGGTAGACAGATGAAGCTCAAAGACCACTCATACATGCTTTTTAATGTACTAGATCTGAAATCCCCAAAACAGGAGGAGTGGTCATCACCATGCTTCTAAAGGCCACTGAAGGCCACTTCTGAATGAACCGGGAGCCAGTTTTTCTAGTGACGGGGTCAAGAGAGATGAAAGGCCAAAAATAGATAATGCGGGGCAAAGGATATCATTCTTCAAATGAATCTCACTGACAATAAAGATCAAGAAGGTCAGAACAGGGCGTGCATGTGGGAAGGAGGCTGATTTTAAAAAAAAAAGAAAGAAAAAAAAAAGGGCAGGCTCAGATGGGAGAGCAGGGTAGATTTGAGATAGGCCCTACCACCCTGCCACCTGCTGACCTTGTCACTACTGCTAGCGAAGGAGACGGCAGAACAAGTGGAAGAAGAAGATATGGAAGAGGAGGAGGAAGAGGAGGGCCTGTAGGATGACGAGACCTCGCTGTCGGAGTGGGAAGAAGTGTCTGGCCCCTCAGTGGGAGTCGGGGATGGCGGTGAACGGCTCCGGAACCGTTTACTGGCACCAGGGACACTTACGAGCTCAGCGCAGTCCGAAGGAGTCACGGCGGAGTCTGGTCCCTCCGTGGTAGTCTGGGAGCTGTCGCTGGGTGGCGAGGACGAAGCCGGGCCCGAGGAAGCCTGATTGGTCTCGGCAAGGAGGTCAGCAGCGGTGCCGATGGCCCCAGTGACACCACTCGAGCTGCGGCTCAACATGTCCTCCTCATCTTCCTCATCTGGTGTGTCAGGCCCAACCCCCTGCTCTGAAGCACTCAGGTCCACCGAATCGCCCGGCTGCAGAGCGTGCTGCGAAGATCGTGGTTGCTCTGTGATGATGTCGGCCGGACCGAGGGAGGACACACCGGAGGAGGACGGGGCATCGCTGGTGCTTTCACTGCCCACTGAGGCTAAGATGTAACAAAGCATAATCACTACATTCACATCATGCTTTGTAAACAAATGACTACTGAGTGGATAAATGTATAGTGTATTTTCTTACTGACCATTTATTTAATGCCTACACTAAATCGAAAGTTATTCACACAAACCTGACAAACACTGAGACCCAAGTAAATTATTATTATTTTTTTTTTTATCTTTTGTTATTGCAAAATTAGTTGTATATGTGAGCTGGGGAACCAGGATGGCATGGAAGTCTTTTTTTTTTTTTTGGCCCAATGTAATTTTTTAATATTATATATATTGTGTGTCGCCTGCCACTTTATTAGGTACACCTGTTCAATTTTTTTTTTTTAACGCAAACAGCTAATCAGCCAATCACACGGCCGCAGCTCACTGCATTTAGGCCTGTAGAGGTGGTCAAGACGACTTGCTGAAGTGCAGACCGAGCATCAGAACGGGGAAGAAAGGGGATTTAAGGGGCTTTGAACGTGGCCTGGTTGTTGGTGCCAGACGGGCTGGTCTGAGTATTTCAGAAACTGCTGATCTACTGGGATTTTCACACACAACCATCTCTAGGGTTTACAGAGAACGGTCCGAAAAAGAGGAAATATCCAGTGAGCGGTCAGTTGTGTGGACGAAAATGCCTTGTTGATGTGAGAGGTCAGAGGAGAATGGGCAGACTGGTTCCAGATGATAGAAAGACAGCAGGAACTCAAATCACCAACCAGAATCTCTGAGGAACGTTTCCAACACCTTGTTGAAAGTGTGCCACAAAGAATTAAGACCGTTCTGAAGGAACAAGGGGGTTGAAACCTTTTACTAGCAACCTGTACCTAATAAAGTGGCCAGTGAGCGTATATACATTCAAAAAAGTAAACTGCACTAAGGTTTTTACTTTCGCTTGATGTTCTGGTTCACATCCTTAAAGTTTACACGGAAAACATAAGAGATCCAACAGTTACAAATAATACAAACAATTTTTGTCCTAATTAAAAAAAAGACAGGAAAAAATATGATTAATATTGGTAATGAGGAACACAACACACATATATGGGCACATAGTGGTAATGAGAGTAAAAAATGAGGGTACAAATACGCCAAAAAAGAAAAAACTTTAAAATATAAAAATGAAATGCACAAACTTTTTGCTGTACCTTACAGAGCTCCAGCTGATCTACTATGTGAGTACTTATAATCCACGTAACACTCCAACATACATGGACATGTTTCAAGGAGGTTTTTGTAAGAATAACTCCAGCTCACCTGAAAAGGAGCCTGTGGTGACCTCTGCCCTCTCAGGGTCATCCTCTAGACCTTCCTCTTCACCGGACATCAGTTTACCTGAAACAGTTACATCACGCAGCTTGACATTGTTCAATTGGTCTTCGCTGAACCTTGTACTAAAGAATATTACTGTACTACCCATCAATGACTGATACTACTTTGCTCACATACAATATCTCATATATAATAATGCAGAAGGCAGGGAAACCATGCAATGCCTTTTGTTCTGCACACAACTCTTAAGACGGTTACAGGCAGAACCCTTTTGCCTCAAGCTTCAGTCAGCAGATGGGGTCAAAGGATTAGGTTTAAAAATGGTTAAAAGGTCAGTCAGGATGTCACCTTTCTGCTTCCTGAGGATGAGTGGACTGGACGTCGATCCACCAGCTGGACACACGAAACAGGAATTGAAGAGAGTAAAAAAAAGCCCCAAGAAACCCAGAAGATTTGGACAATTTGGACAAGAGGTTAATGCAAGAGATACAAAGCAGGAGACGGGTGAATAAAGGCACAAGTAATCATTTGACAGATCTACAGGAATTTTTCAAGAGGTAATTTAGTAGAACTGGAAATAAAGGATTATTAAGTCTACATGCAAGTTGCAAAGTCAGTAGAAGCAGTTAGGAATGTTAATTGAGATTTATGCAACTCTCATAAGTTTTCTTTGTTACAAAACTGCATTTACTAAGCACAGTGGACTACTAGAGGTACTAGAGGCTGCAGCAGAGATTATACAGCTACATATTGATATGCAGCTGCATAACTACTGTAGCAGACCTCACAGTGGTCTCACACAGAAAACAGTTATACAGTATGCAGTTCTGGCCTTTTGGCAGATCACTTCAGTAGATTTGCTGAAAGTATGAAATGCGCTCGGACACCTTTGTATTTACCTGGTGTGTCCAGCTGAATCATGTAATTGACACAAGAACGTACCAATGAGCTCGAGGATGCTTCCGCTGCGAGCGCGGCTCTCCGCCTCCTCTCTGAAGACGCTCGTGTGTCTGATGTTGCCAGGAGTTATAAGTGTGTGTAGGAGCTCAGGAGAAGGAGTACGGAACAGCTGCTGAAGAAGCTCGAGAGAAGCAGTCACCACATTATGATCGCGGTGCTGTGTGTAGTGGAGCGTCAGCTCGTACACCTGCAAGAAAGCAAATACCTTCATTCTCGTGATTTTCAAGTCTGAAGACATTAGACCCTAAAAAAAAAAAAAAAAAAAAACAATATTCATAAAAAAAATCAAAAATAAGCAATTCAGCAAGAGAAACTTGTACAAACAGTCCCTTCAACACGGTAACAGAGCCAGTAATAAACTGCTAAACTAGGTGAACCTGGTTCCAATAGTCCCTTACACTGAAGCAGACGTGGGAGAAAACGCAGGGATGCCGTGTTAGTGGAGTCAAGCTTTGTCAAGTAAAAGTAACTCAATAAAGTGCAGTTCAGTACAAGTTGTAGTTGTACTATATTGTCATGTTTAATTAGGTAAATGCAATTAATCTAGTAAGAAAGTGAATCCCACAAACTTTACTGGCTGAGAGTTTAAGGCTTTTTTTATATAAATACATTTAGCCTCAGGCTGTTTGAAACGAGGCGTTCCGTCTGATATATGGGAGCCGAGACATGTTATTGCTTGTTTTTCAGGCTGAAATCTCACGCTGCAGTGTGAGGATGTCCTACAATGTACACCGAACCATAGAGGAGGCTTGCACAGGCATTGTACAGTCGCATTTCAAGAACACTCTCATCTGTGTTAAGTACAATTAACGCGATATTAAAGGCCCAGAATTTTCCTCTTTAAATAAAAATGTCCTTGTAACTGGAAATATGGGATTATCTTCATACTTCTGCCTCAGTCCCACGTTTATTGGCCTCTGCAGAGTGCAAAAATTCTCATACTGTGCCCTGACCACTGCTTAGAAATGACCCTTTTTCGGTGTAATCTTAGACATCACAGAAAACACAAATTAACTATAGCAAATCATAAGCTAGGTTTAAATGCATATTCATGAACTGTGAAAACAAACACTCTGTGTACTGCGCTACAAGGAGATTGCACTCATTTACAAATGCTCAGTTTTAGATGCAAGAGGGAAAACCGGTCAGCCTCTACGTTCTTTTCCAGATGACCAGAGCAAAGCATTTTATTGCTGACTCATCTGAAAACTGGGCTCAGTACAGCTCTATATTTGCCAGCCATCTCAAGCTGAAAGGAACAGCTTTCCCAAAACTTACTGAAGGCAACATGGATGATAAGACAGTGAAGTATTTTTTTTAATAATAACACTATGTAACACAAGTTTTGTTCCCAGCTTTTTAATGTTATATTCCAATTGCTTATGTCTAAAACAAATTAAAAATTGCTTACATTCATCATAAACTTCGCTTTTGTGGCAACGAAAATTATGAATTTTTATTATAGAAACAGACGATTTTGCATCTTCTCATTTATACAGTCAGACTAAGAACACTATAGGCATTGCAAATTTACATAGAGTACCAAAAACTGTTCAGAAGTGTGTGGTTTTCCGAGATTTACGACTATACTGCAAATCAGATTCACGAATCCATCCCCAAATATAGTCGCCCATCATGTTCTCGTTATATGGTCCTTGGTAACGGCATTCAAAGTTCATAATGTCCTGGTGGAAGCGCTCGCCTTGCTCCTCTGAATAAGCTCCCATGTTCTCTTTGAACTTATCAAGATGAGCATCAAGGATATGGATTTTGAGTGACATCCTGCAGCCCATTGCAGCATAGTTCTTTATCAGAGTCTGGACCAGTTGTAGATAGTTTTCATCTTTATGATTGCCTAGGAAGCCGCGAACCACTGCGACAAAACTGTTCCAAGCCGCTCTCTCCTTCCTATTCAGCTTCTTGGGAAATTCACTGCACTCTATGATCTTCTTGATTTGTGGTCCAACGAAGACACCAGCTTTGATCTTTGCTTCAGACAGCGTAGGGAAAAGATCTTGGAGGTAATTGAAAGCTCTCGACTCCTTATCTACAGCCCTGACAAATTGTTTTATGAGCCCCAACTTGATGTGTAGTGGTGGCATCAGCACCTTGCGTGGGTCCACCAGTGGGTCCCACTTTACATTGTTCTTCCCCACAGTGAACTCTGTCCGCTGAGGCCAGTCCCGCCTGTGGTAGTGCGCTTTAGTATCCCGGCTGTCCCAAAGGCAAATAAAGCAAGGATACTTAGTAAAACCACCTTGGAGGCCCATCAGGAATGACACCATTTTGAAATCTCCAATAACTTCCCAGCCGTACTCATCATACTTCAAGGCACCTAGCAACATCTTGACACTGGTGTATTCCTCTTTCAGGTGCACAGAGTGAGCTACAGGAAGAGATGGGTACTTGTTCCCATTGTGAAGCAGCATGGCTTTGAGGCTCTTGCATGAGCTGTCTATGAAGAGACGCCACTCATTCGGGTTACAGGTGATACCTATAGCCTCGAATAGACCGGCCACATTGTTGCAGAAGCACAGTCCGTCTTGATGACTGAAGAAGGTGGAAAAAACTTGGTGACGCTTCCTCTGACCTGTGACTTGGACGCATTCATCTAATAAGTTCCATTGCTTGAGCCTTGATGTCAGAAGCTCAGCGTTGGACTTGGTGAGACCAAGGTCTCTGATCAGATCGTTGAGGTCTTTTAGTTAGGGTAGTATGGCTTCCGCTCCTCATCTGCACATGAAGAGAAATCGTGATCTTCAACATCTTCCTGGGTGTCTGACCTGCTGCTTTCTTCTGAAGGTGGTGTTGCTCTGTCTGGAGGTGTTGGTACAGGAAGTTCAGGTCAGTGTGGTACTGGGGCAATAGATGAAGGAATGTCAGGATACGTTAAGGGTCCACCATGCAGAAGTAGCAATTTGTCTTTATAAAATGGCCACATAGCAAAATGCGTCTGCTGGATGTATGCAACCTCTTGATGCCATCTAAATTGACTAAGTTGCTGTGTACTGTAAGGAAAAAGGATGTCTCTCCAAACTTGATAAAAATGGTCAATCTTTATTCCATGCAGTATCCAAGTACAAGAGTGTACTGAGGATTCAGCAGAGCAAGACTGATCACCCGGTAGCAGAGTAACACACAATATATACATTTGAAAGTAGTGGTCCTTCCTAAGCTCCTCCTGCAATGGGCATGGGGTGAAGTGTGAATACTGTCGTTATCAGAATCTGAATAGAGAATGAATTCACACCTGTCTGTCTAGGTCAATTCCCCTTTGTCTGTGATGGCTGTTGCCCACTTACTATGCAATCCCAATCAATTAGATCATGTCTCTCCGTCTCTCAGGAAGGGCTATAGTGGCCCTATATAACTGTAGTTATACAGCTACCTACAATTCTGTACAGTCCCAGAAAGTTCTAGATAATTCTGGACAGTTCTAGAAACTTCTTGATAGTTCTCACAATTCCAGAAGCTTCTTAAGTATCTTGAAATATGGCGAATATCCTTAAAAATAGATCAATTTCAAAATATCATTATGCTGACCACAAAAGCAAAGTTTACAGGGAATAATAACTTTTTTCTATTCATTTAGGGTACAAACAATCAGGAAAACACACTTAACAACTGGGAACAATTTTTTTTTTGAAAATTGTTACATTGTGTAATCATCGTTTTCATTTGACAGTATATTCAATAATGCAGCCAGCAATGAGAATGTAGCAAAATATGGAGGCAAATGTATACATAAAATTAAGCTTGCTAACCTCACATTAATATTAGCTATGGTTAACCAAGAGCCCCAAAACCTTTCCCCAGTTGTGTGTAGGGAACATGGAACCCCCAAAAGGTATGATAACATGCCAGCTCGTATTCAGACCATTACAAATTCACAGTTAACAACACGAGACTGAAGTTTGCTTTGCTCTTCTCCACCTTCTTGCTCAGAATTTTCATGTTCTGCCTTAAATGGTGCAGCAGTTATTATAACACCTGCTGCACCATGTAAGGTGGAATAGGAAAACACAAACAAGAAGCTGGTGGATTAGAAGCTGAGATCAGCTTTGTGATGCAAAACCATCAATCCTCTGAAAACTAAGGTGTAGGTACCTCAGTATGTCGCAGGATAGGATCACATCGATGCAGCCTTGCTTGTATGAACCTGAAGAGGGAGACTCTGAACAAGAATCTGGCCCTGAACCTGAAAATCACAGCCTTGCAGCAGCTTCTTAAATGGTACCCTTTACAGAAATCCGACCAGCTAATTGAAAGTTTTGCATTTCAACTATGATGTTAACATGAAGCTGAAGTCATCTTTACCATATCTATCTAACAGTATCTAAGTAGACACCAGCACAAGCCCATCACAACACTCCACTGTATAGCTGCAGGATCTGTAGGGTTCTTGTACCTGTATGAGCTGTTCAGGTGTAGGGGAGATGTCTGCCTCTTTACGCATGACACCAAAGCTGCCCTTCAGGCTGGTGCTAGCATCCTGCTGCTGCAGAAGGGGCATCAGGTAGCGCAATGTCAGTAACACACCCAGAATCAGGTGGCTGGAGTGCTCATCATCCACTGGAACCACAAGGCCTGAGACAGACAGAGACAGACAGAGACAGACAGAGACAGACAGAGACAGACAGAGACAGATCAAATATGTTGATTTCAACAGATCAAGAGTGATGTCACAAAAAAAACGATTTTAAGGTCTTTGCACATTTAGTTTTTGTTTAGTTGCATCAAAGTCACAAAAACACAAACTATGTTTTCATTTGTTTCAGGCGGCTTCTCATTACAACAGCACTAAATAATACACATGGATGTTCACCGATAAAAGAAAAGCATGCCAACGTGGCGAACCTAGATGCAATATTTGATGTGCCGTGGATTACTCGTTTGATGCATATCCAGATTTGACTAGTCCACAGAAAAAAACCCCTAAGACTTTAAATTCCATCTCGATATAAACAAGATATTCATTATTACATCCATAGCAGGCTGTGGCCTGAAAATAAATAAATGCATATGAGAAAACTGTAAGCACGGATGAATGTACAGTATATGTCAAACCTAGCAGCACGTTGAGGAGCCAGGTGTAGAAGTAGTTTGTTCTGCGCGAGTGCTGACACACACTGACAGCAGAACTGGCCGCTGTGCGCCGAATAGTGGGAGAAGAGGACTTCAGATTCGCCACAAAGGCTTTTAGAAGCACCTACAAAAACAAACACATCGTTGTGATTCCTTCACAAAAAGGGTGACTCTGGTTAGTCTGTAACATGACTGAAGGAAACAAGACAATGTTCTACAGTGATGGCACTAAACTTCAAAGCCCCCCCCCCTTTTAAGTGCTTGACACTGAGGCAAAACTTTCATCACTGCCTTTTGATTTCACATCACGTCCCACATCAATAACACAACTTGCTGAAAATGGCAAAAAAAAAAAAAAAGATTACAGCCAAATCTTCACATTACAAGCCTAATTAGTTTATACTGCACAGTCGCTCTTTAGGGCTCTACGACTAAAGCACTCAACCAGCCGAAGCCTGGAGCATGTGCCAGCGAAGAGGATGAAGCTAAAGAAAATGTTCCATGTCATGCATGAATGGGTGAGAAGAAGAGAAAGAGGGAGAAGGAGACAGAGTGAGAGAGAGGGAGATCATGGATAATTGAAGCAATCCAAGCGAGTCAGCTTCCACATTTAGAATATGATGTCACTCCTGTGCTCTCGTGACTAGCATGGTGCAAGAACGACTAACAGCAACAGGAAAACATATTACAGTCCCCTGCTGATGCCCGCATGAAGGCCACATGACTAGTGCCAGTTATAACTGCTTCTCTGCATCCTGCACATCTGGACACTAGACGCTTTATTGGGTACAATATATGCACATAGTTATTTACTCATTCTGTGGTCATTATGTGCCGTCACCTGTAAATTCTTGTCATTCAGTCATTATTACGCTGCATCTCATCTCAGGTTATAGATCTGATCACAGACTGTGGTATTTTTTTCTATTTGTATATCTGCCTGCAGAGAGGATCTGGTTTATTTATTCGTGTTATATGTCTACACCTGTTTACGGTTACTGTACAGTGTTGTGTGTCTGCTAAATTTCCTTCAGGATCAATAAAGTAAGTAAGTAACCAAGTAAGTAAGTAAGTAACCACGTAAGTTAGTAACCAAGTAACCAAGTAAGTAACCAACCAAGTAACCAAGTAAGTAACCAACCAAGTAACCAAGTAAGTAACCAACCAAGTAACCAAGTAAGTAACCAAGTAAGTAACCAAGTAACCAACCAAGTAAGTAACCAACCAAGTAAGTAACCAACCAAGTAAGTAACCAACCAAGTAAGTAACCAACCAAGTAAGTAACCAACCAAGTAAGTAACCAACCAACCAAGTAACCAACCAAGTAACCAACCAAGTAACCAACCAAGTAACCAAGTAACCAACCAAGTAACCAAGTAAGTAAGTAACCAAGTAAGTAAGTAACCAAGTAAGTAACCAACCAAGTAAGTAACCAACCAAGTAAGTAACCAACCAAGTAAGTAACCAAGTAAGTAAGTAACCAAGTAAGTAAGTAACCAAGTAAGTAAGCAACCAACCAAGTAAGTAAGTAACCACGTAAGTTAGTAACCAAGTAACCAAGTAAGTAACCAAGTAAGTAACCAACCAAGTAACCAAGTAAGTAACCAAGTAAGTAAGTAACCAAGTAAGCAAGTAACCAAGTAAGCAAGTAACCAAGTAAGTAACCAACCAAGAAAGTAACCAACCAAGTAAGTAACCAACCAAGTAACCAAGTAACCAAGTAAGTAAGTAACCAAGTAAGTAAGTAACCAAGTAAGTAACCAACCAAGTAAGTAACCAACCAAGTAACCAAGTAACCAAGTAAGTAACCAAGTAAGTAAGTAACCAAGTAAGTAAGTAACCAAGTAAGTAAGTAACCAAGTAAGTAAGTAACCAACCAAGTAAGTAACCAACCAAGTAAGTAACCAAGTAACCAAGTAACCAAGTAAGTAAGTAACCAAGTAAGTAAGTAACCAAGTAAGTAAGTAACCAAGTAAGTAAGTAACCAACCAAGTAAGTAACCAACCAAGTAAGTAACCAACCAAGTAAGTAACCAACCAAGTAAGTAACCAAGTAACCAAGTAAGTAACCAAGTAACCAAGTAAGTAAGTAACCAAGTAAGTAAGTAACCAAGTAAGTAAGTAACCAACCAAGTAAGTAACCAACCAAGTAAGTAACCAACCAAGTAACCAAGTAAGTAACCAAGTAAGTAAGTAACCAAGTAAGTAAGTAACCAACCAAGTAACCAAGTAAGTAACCAAGTAAGTAAGTAACCAAGTAAGTAAGTAACCAAGTAAGTAAGTAACCAAGTAAGTAAGTAAGTAACCAAGTAAGTAAGTAAGTAACCAAGTAAGTAAGTAACCAAGTAAGTAAGTAAGTAACCAAGTAAGTAAGTAAGTAACCAAGTAAGTAAGTAACCAAGTAAGTAAGTAAGTAATCAAGTAAGTAAGTAAGTAACCAAGTAAGTAAGTAAGTAACCAAGTAAGTAAGTAACCAAGTAAGTAACCAAGTAAGTAACCAAGTAAGTAACCAAGTAAGTAACCAAGTAACCAAGTAAGTAAGTAACCAAGTAAGTAAGTAACCAAGTAAGTAAGTAACCAAGTAAGTAAGTATCTATCTATAAGTACGTTTGTACAGTAGTTTATTTTTTTGGTAATACATTCATTTCTGCAGTTTTCTAGCTTCTGTTCTGGACTCCTCAGAATACGATAACTAGCCTCATTTTCTGCACCCACTGGACATAAACTGAAAATATAATGACCAAAGCATTGAGTCATCAAGAAATTGATGTAATCCTTAAAAGAACTACAAATTATGGAAGTCCCACCTCGAACTGTTGGAAGGTTTTAGGATTTTTGTGGATAAGCTGTAATGCAGGTTGTAAACAGGGAAAAAAACCCATTCCTATCAAATGACGCGTTTGGTAGTGTACCTTGATCTCCCCATCGTTGGCAAAGTGTCCAAGGGCAGCCATGATTTTAGGCATCGAGGAGGCCAAAGTTTCCTGCACCGTCTCCTCCTGCCGCTTGGTGATCCGCGTCAGGCACGGCAACAGGTTCACCAGGTATGGTCTAAGACAAGCGGGGTAAGATGGTCAGCTAAACACACGTGAGGTTTATATTTAAGGTTTACATGCAAGGTGTGACCACTTACAAACTCCTGCACTGGGATTTAAATCCTGATTCTACTTCTATCCACAACTTGCACTCCGCTCACGCCAGTGTGATGCTCAGTTACTTTTAGGGTAATAAAAAATTAATTATTAACACCACAATTTGATTTCCTATTTTGTTAATGCATTTTCCTATCTTGACTCTTCGAACTGTCTGTAGTAGTTTAGGCTGAAGACTCAACTGCTCACACGCTGTATGTTCCACTATAGTAGCTCTCACTCAACCACAGCTTTAAAATGGCATTTAAAGCGATACGTTCAGCACCTTCACAGACTATACTGGACAGTTCTCATAGGACAGAGGACTGTAATTAAAATTAATTAAGCCTAGCAGGTATATAATCATCTTATGTAGTCAACAACAATGTCAAACCAAATAAAGTACAATTCAGTAATACTTTAACAATATTGGCCAGTTTCTCTTTTTAGAGCACGACATGTAAAATAATCTGGATCACTTTCTTCTCTGACTGCTGTTTCTCTCCTCGTCCCTCCCTGCGTGGCGTTACTCACTCAAGCCTCATCGCAATGCACAAAGTAAGGCCAAGTAACGTCACATGTGGCATTTACAATGCATGCAATTGGTCTGCGAGTTTCCTGGGCTGCTAAACTGACTAGAAATCATATGCCGTTTAAAACAGGACCATCCCCGTCCAGATGAAATGCATCTCCATTGTTCATCAGTTGTAGCTCCCGGTCAGGTCCGCATAGGACAGTGCGTGGGTCTGGACTCGGACCCCCTATTAGGGCCCTCTGTCATAGGAGAACTATGGGTGAACGAACAAGTTGTAAACTAACGAAGCAACAGCAACGTAGAAAGTTACAGGCATCCTCGAGAGCCTCTACTACAATAAGCATCTCTAAGGTATATAAACAAAATCAAACGGCTACAATCTCAGAGGAGCTACATCCGTTTACTCTAAACACAACGATATATAAAGTAACGGGTCAGAACATTCACCTTATGAAAATGACATGAATTTCATGTTCATTTCATGTGAACCTTGCACTGACACAATGAACGTAAAGCTACTGAATTATTTAACGTAACAAATACATCCGTTTTAAGTTTTTCTGTCCACTTATTCTCAACAAAATTTTAATTTTTGTGACAAACTCAACCAAATGTAATTAATCATAACTACAAAAAAATTTGAATAGTTCTGAGCTCTAGTTACTTCAAACAGTTGAATGAACTCAAAACTGATGATGATGCAACGAGAGTTCTGTCCCAACATCGTTTACATTGATTTGGGTTCAATCAATGTGCTTGAAAAATAATTCTACTTCGCTGCACTTGAACCAGAAATATACCTGCATTTCTGCGGACGCACAAGGTGAGCGAGTTCAGCAAACCTCCACAGGGCTGCCCGCAGGCTCCGAGAGGCACCGTTCTGAAGAAGAGACAGAGAGGAAGGTGTACAGAGACACAACAAACACCTGACCACCGTACATCAACGTTACCTACCTTTCAACACACTACATACAAAATACACACAAAACACAGCAAACAGGAAAGTGAAACGCATTGGTACGTCAACAATGAGGATGGAATGCAATCAAAATAGGCAAAACGACGTCCAACGTACCTTTTTAATCTCTTTGTACAGCTCAAGCTGCAGTCGAGGCAAGTTGGAATCCATTAACGCCTATTCGGACAGAACACACAGAAATAAGCATTAACCTTCAGCGTTCTGCTCCATTTCACCACAGCAGACACCAAGACATTCGCTTTCAGGAGGAAAACCACGTAACGCTCTGAGGCATCAGATACGAGCGCAGGGCAGAACTCACTTTAATTATTTTGTTCAGGCACTCGTCTGCCACCATCCTCACATCGGACTCCTTGTCGTCGCTGCACAGCAGGAACATTTCCATGGCGATTCCTAGTAGTTTCTGGAACTCTGGAGAAGTCCTGATCCCAGAGCCACAATGAAAAACAGACGTGAGGTCATTCAGCAAAAACGTTCATTATCTACACATGCGCAAAAATAAACGGATGAGAAATATAAGAGAGAACTAACCAGGAGTAAATACAGTTAAGGTTTACATGCTTATGAGGACTTTCACAATTATGCTCTCAAAAATATCACAAAACATAAATTCAATTTTAAGGTGGAAGTTATGTTTTTTCATTTGCTAACATTCCATAAAGATTTATACACACACACACACACACACACATACACATATATATATATATATATATATATATATATATATATATATATATATATATATATATATATATATATATATATATATATATATATATATATGTGTCTTTAAGCACCTCACTATTTGATTCGATTAAGATTCAGAGGGCTGCAATGCGATTATAAACAGATTATCGATGCGTCTTTTTTTCTATACATTATTTCTAACTCACTGTGTCAGGACTCTGTAGTTTTAAAGCAAAGTATTTGTAATAATCCATAAGGCACTTACTTCCAATATCTTTTATTAATAAATCAAATGTAAGTGATCTACAAGGCTCTTTATTCACTGCTCTTGTTCGAGACGCTGCTGCCACTAATCTGCGATAACAGGCTGAAATAAGATCCAGTGGTAATGGATGTTCACACAGCACACGTTATAGCCATCCTGCCCGTTTAATTCAGTGACTATCACACCAGGTCTCGTCTCATTGTAGAGAGTCAGGGGTCACTGTGTCGGTGAAATATCTCTGAGACTGGGCGCTGAATCCCGGATCCAATGCGTGCAGCACAGCGCGGAAGCCCTGGTTGTCCACGCCGTTTCCAGCGCCGGGCCAGAAGCTACGAAAAGGCAGAGATTTAAGACGAACTGACGTCTTCGCGTTTAAAAGCAGCGCGGTTGGTTTCCTGGGACGTTAAATCCGCGACGAGAGACCGTCAAACGCGCTAAAGCTGTGAAGCTGATGCCGCTTCTCTTTCTTATTTCCCCGTTCCACCTTAAATGGCGCAGCGGCTACACTCGGCGCCTCAGGCACAATTTAAGGTGGAGCAGAAGAATTCCAACAAGAAGCTGGCAAATGAGAAGCGCCTTCAGCCTCGTAAAACAGCCAAACGTTGAGAAACATTTTGGAATAAGCTGCTCTACGTCTGAGGAAATGTTTTCTGGCGGAGACGGGAGGAAAGCGGCTACTGCTGAAGCTTAAAGCAGAGAAAAGCAAGTCTGCCTTTTCGTTCATATTTTTTAGCCTATACTATGACATTAACACATACTGGACATTAAATGTTGTGGCTCCCAAGCCGATTTGATTTTTGTTGAAAGGACATTGTTGTGACTCCTGACCCACCCTGGCTTTTAATGAGGGAGCCAGCCAGATTTCTCGCTCATCCAGCTGTGTTTTTGTTATATGCCGCCACAGACTGCCCAGGCGCCGTCCTTACCCACTTCCAAGTATAAATGAAATGTTTAGAAAATAAATTTTTGACCTTCATTAATCGATTCAGAATTGTTCACGTCCGCATTGAGTTTTGCCCCATGCAAAGGTACGGAACTGTCGCTGGGGCAGGGAGGTGAAGGCTGCACAGAGGACTGTCGGAGTCAGCCTTCCCACCACCATGGACATTTACACCTCCCGATGCAGGAAAAGAGCCACTGGCATCATGAAGGACCCCACCCACCCAGCACACACACTCTTCGTCCCGCTCCCCTCAGGTAGGAGGCTGCGGAGCATTAAGAGTAAAACTACCAGACTGAGGAACGGCTTCTTCCCTGAAGCCGTGAGACTCTTAAACTCCAGTTAGACAATCACTGCAACGGCACTTCATGTCCACTTATTTATCTCTGCTGCTGTACTGAGTCAGTACCTCCACTATAGGACCCCTCCACTATAGCACCCCTATACATGTCCACTCTATACATGTCCAGTATTAAGACGTACACCTTCTACCTCGTACTCATGCTGCTGTTATTTGCACCTCACTATTTATTGTTTATGTTACTTTTGGGAGTTTAACTGGACCGTGAGTACAATGTTTCGTTCCACCTCATGTACCACATGTGATGCAAATGACAATAAAGCCTATCTATCTGTGTATCTGTCACTGTGGTGGTACCCTCATGAGTACACCTCAGTACTTCTAGTCAGGGAACATAACTGAACCATAATCCACTGAAGTGATATTTTCTAAGCTGTACTGACTCCACACACCCCGCCTCGCCTCCAGGCTTTTATTTTACTGTTGTGTTTTAAAACATTAGTTTATACAAAAGATACAAATATCTACTTTTTCAGTAGGAAAAACTTATTTAAGGTACACAATTGGACCTTAAAACCGCTGTTGCACTTACATTGTTTATCCCTCGATGAACGAATCATGTACCTGCATGGTACCTTTATTTCTAACAGTGTGCCTCACAAAAATCTCCCTAAAAGTAAACTTCTAAATCTTGAAAGTTGCCATCATATATTAGACACTGATGCCTGACAAGCTGCCCAATCGGAAGAGCCGAACTTATCCGTCATCACACAGAGCATGGCTGTGTCTGACTACTGTACAGCGTTGGCATCACCTCCTTGAGAATTCTCATCTGAATCTAAAAAATCTTCCCAGGGCCATTCCAGAGAATATTTTTCAAAAGGGTCCTTTCTTCCCTAACCCTGGACAATGGAGGCATTTTGAGCCCTGGGCTAATATGAGGCCCTGAATAAGTCAGCTGTATTTTTCCTTTCTACTTTTACTCAACACTGATTACTGCTTCTAGATGAAAAGAAAAACAGCTCAATAATCGTGTTTATAATGACTCATAAAACGTGACCCATTATGATAACCTGATAATCTGTTGTTGGGGCAGTCGTGAGCTGGAGGTCAGGGAACCGGCCCTGTGACCGGAAGGTCGCCGGTTCGATCCCCAGTGCTGACAGTCCATGACTGAGGTGTCCTTGAGCAAGACACCTAACCCCCAACTGCTCCCTGGCCGCCGCGGACAGGGCTGCCCACCGTTCTGGGCAAGTGTGCTCACTGCCCCCTAGTGTGTGTGTGTGTGTGTGTGGTGCTTCACTTTATGGATGGGGTAAATTCAGAGGTGATATTAAGAAGCTAATGCGATAACTACTGCATACCTCAGAGATTGCGCTACGATGTTCTCACATATCGTCAAGCAATGAGTCACTCGGTCCTTTTTGGTTGTAGCGAGGTCTTTTTTCCTAAAATGAGAAATAAAGGCATTTGTGACATCAGCAAATGAGCAATGTAGACAGACAAACAGAAGCCAAGGCAGACGAAAGAAATGTTTTTCTTTTTTTTACACATTTTATAAATATATATATATATATATATATATATATATATATATATATATATACACACACACACACACACACATACACACAGCAAAAATACATTTAGGAAAAAAAGCAAGGTGCAAAATACAATACACCCACTCAACAGGTCAAAAGGTGAAAAAAGACAGTGTAAAATAACTTCTCATTACTGCAGGACGGCAGTTCAGCTCTAGTCAGTGCTCAGCTTCACCCACCAAGAACTGACCAGAAAGTAAAGGTTGGCGCTAAACAGAAACACAGCTGTGCATTATTCTAACAAAAAACTGCTTCCATATAATTTGTCTAAATTGCACTTTGTATTACATGTTGAGTATTTCTAACGCATTGTGGTTGGTTAGTGTAGTGGTTAACACCTCTGCCTTCTACGCTGTAGACTGGGGTTCAATCCCCACCTGGGCAAACACCCTACACTACACCAATAAGAGTCCTTGGGCAAGACTCCTAACACCACCTTGGCCTACCTGTGTAAAAAGTCGCTGTGGATAAGAGCGTCAGCCAAACGCTGTAAATGTATTAATGCAAAGTAAAACATTTATAACATGTAGTCTAATTCTGTCCAGCTCATGCTTCGTGAGTATTGATCACATACGTAATATCTAACGCATGACGCAGTCCAGTGCCTGCTGGCTGTTGCTTTGACTTTCACTGCAACATACTAATAAAGCCATAATCAACACACACACCCTTTCTAACAGCTTGCATAAAACCTTCAGTAATTTCTTCAAGCAACACTTCACACAACACATTAGACTGATAAATTATAATAATACTGTTATATATTTATAATAATACTTTATTATTTATTAGGACATGCAGTCAGGCCAATTGGACTTGCTACATTGTCCCTAGGTGTGTGAGTGTGTGTGTCTGTCTGCCCTGCGATGGACTGGCGACCTGTCCAGGGTGTATCCTGCCTTCCGCCCGATGACCGCTGGGATAGGCTCCAGCACATCCCCCCACCCCCACGACCCTGAGGGAGAAGCGGCTTGTGTGAGTGTGTGTGTGTGTGTGTGTGTGTGTGTATTTATTAGGATTAATATTATTAAGTCCCAGTATTACCGCACTATTCATATTTGCGCAGTCCGTTACTGGACTTACTGTATAACTTAACTCTGTACACTTCTCTTTCACATATTGCTGATGTTGTAACAAAACCTTGTATCTTCATTTTTGTTTTTCAGTTTTTGACATAATATGAAAAAGCCTGTTGTTCTTTACATTGTGTGTGAATTTCACGGTGAGCGGACCAAAAGAAACGGCCCAAAATGACTAGGAAAGACGTCTGGTTCCATTGACTTGCATTGAAAGTAAAGTATGTTTTGTGCTCCTCCTGTAAAGTTACTATTTTGGAGGTACGAGGTTTTCTTCTGACAACAGCGATATGCTGCTCTAAGCACTTACTACCATATCTATACGCTTTCCACTCACTCTGTTCGAACGCTCCCAATATTTAAGCTTGCATAATCGCTGCTGTCGGAAGAAAACCTCATATCTCCATTTTGGTCGTTCTTCAGTTTTTGTCATAATTTAAAAGTACCTGCTGTTCTTTACATTGTGTGCAAATTTCATGAACAATGGACCAAAACAAACGGCCCAAAGTAACTTGGCAAAAATTCTGGTTCCATTGACTTGCATTAAAAGTAAAGCAGGTTTTTTTCTTCTCCTGTAAAGTTGCCATTTAGGAGATACGATGTTTTCTTCCGACAACAGCGATATGTATATTTTTACTGTTCCTCTGCACTTAATATGTAAATAATACTATATTTCGCACTTTGGGTAGGTGCCCACTGCGTTTCATTGGCTCTGTACTTCATGTACACAATGAAGTTTAATCTAATCTAATTAAAGTACTGCAGACTTCTGTTCCCAAACCAAAGGACAGCCTTGATCTAACGATGCTCCTCACCTGTTACAACAGCGCACCTCACATTTTGCACTTTTAACAGTGAGTTACTGCATCAACTCAACGACACGATCTACTAAGCATGCGACTCTAAATCTCTACCTACCTCGACTGAGGACTGGAGCACGTCAGCTCAGCTAAGCTACTTAACCTTACTAAAGGCAGCCAGAGCAGCTTCTGTCCTCTAATCCCACTGCACTGCTTCATCCATCCTGCTCCAACACACCTGGAATTAGCTCCAGAAGGAGTGTCTCATCAGCCAATGATGCAGCTGAGATGCAGGGAAAGCCTAAACCCGTGCAGGGCAGGAAGCGCCACAAGACTGGATCTGGGAAAGACTACCTAGCCAACGTTTACAGTGCCGAGCCAGTAGGACTACCAGAGCAAGCTTTCTGGAGGAGTAACTAGTATCATATGCTTCAGAATTAAAATGTCCATCCATCCATTTTCCAAGCTGCTTCTCCCTCAGGGTCGCAGGGAAGGTGCTGGAGCCTATCCCGGCGGTCATCGGGCGGAAGGCAAGATACACCCTGGACAGGCCGCCAGTCCATCGCAGGGCAGACAGTCAGTCACTCACACCCAGGGGCAATCTAACATCTCCAATTGGCCTGACTGCATGTCTTTGGACTGTGGGAGGAAACCGGAGAACCCGGAGGAAACCCACGCAGACACAGGGAGAACATGCAAATTCCACACCGAGAGGACCCCAGTCACCCGGCCGGGGAATCGAACCCAGGCCCTCCTCGCTGTGAGGCGACAGCGCCACCTTATGTCCTTCTCGTCCTTCTTATTAAAAACACCTGACCATGAACTCCACGCACGTCTGCGGCTAGAAGCGATAACGTAGCTATCATGTCAGATGACATATATAAATAAGATCCAGTAGATCCCGTTTAACTCAGTGACTTTATAACTCCGGCTCTGGTCTCGTTGTAGAGAGCCAGGGGTCACTGTGTCAGTGAAACATCCCCGAGACTGGGCGCCGAATCTCGGCTCCAAAGCGTGCGGCACAGCGCGGAAGCCCTGGTTCTCAACGCCGGAGAAACGGCGTTGCAGGGCGCAGACACACAGCAGCGAAGTCTCGCCGGGCCAGAAGCTACGAAGAGGCAGAGATTTAAGACGAACTGACGTCTTCGCGTTTAAAAGCAGCGCGGTTGGTTTCCTGGGACGTTAAATCCGCGACGAGAGACCGTCAAACGCGCTAAAGCTGTGAAGCTGCAGCCGCTTCTCTTTCGGATTTCCCCGTTCCACCTTAAATGGCGCAGCGGCTACACTCGGCGCCTCAGGCACAATTTAAGGTGGGACGGAAGAATTCTAACCAGATGTTGGCAAATGAGAAGCTTGACCATGAACTACGCGGCTAGAGAGAGAGCGTCTCGCCAGGCGACGGCGTCAGACGCTGCGGGGACGCGGGGGCTACCGAGAGGCTAGCGAACGCGGCTAATAGCGAACAGCTAACCCAGCTAGCAAACAAACAGGCTGGCGGGGACGGACGCGGGGACGGCCCGCATACTCACTGCTTCTGGACGAGCTCCTCCGCAGACAGGGGGCCTTGCTGCTGCTGGAAAGACTTGAGCGACTCGAAGGCCTTCATCAGCTTCTCCATGGTGGCCATCTTAGCAGGAGCGGGGAGCCGGGTAGCCCGGGAAGAACGAGCCGCCAGCCAGCAGGCTAGCTAATGTTTACAACCGCCGGGCCGGCCAGTTTAGCAGTTAGGCAGCGCGAAATAAGTCACAGAACGACACCGCGCAGGCAGAAAGATCCGCTACCGAAGTCCGAACGGTTCGGAAAAAGTCACCAGAACTGTGAGAGCGTTAACGGGACGCGGTCAGGAGCCCGTCGGACTCGGAGAGCCATCTCTGAAGCGGCGTCAAGGAGAGAGCACAATAAATGCGGCGCTCGTCGAACCGTCGCCAAAATAAAAGTCAATAAAATAAAATTTAAAAAACAAATACAAAAACAAAAGGTAGTCAACACACGAACCCTTTTCCAACAACTCGCATAAAACCTCCAGTCGTGTCTTTAAGCGACGCTTCACACGAGGCGAGAACGCAATAAACGCGGCGCTCGTCAACAACTCGCCAAAATAAAAGTCACGAGGCGGAGGAAACCCATTCATCTCTTAACGCTCGAGCCCATTCATCGTTTTCGCGTGGGCGCGCAGGAGCGCTGAGACAGCGGGCGCGAGCTTCTCAGATTTATTAAACACTAAAAACATGCTGCGCTTTTTCCTTAGTCTGAAGCCAGTCCAAATAAAATGTCACTGTGGAGTTAGACCGCTGCGTTTGACCCATCCGTGAAGTGAAACACCACATACACACACTAGGGGGCAGTGAGCACACTTGCCCGGAGCGGTGGGCAGCCCTATCCACAGCACCCAGGGGGTTAGGTGTCTTGCTCAAGGGCACCTCAGTCACAGACTGCCAGCGCTGGGGAGCGAACCGGTGACCTTCACGGTCACAGGGCCAGTTCCCTGACCTCCAGCCCACGACTGCCCCACGTTAACGCAAGCCAGTAAAGGCAGGAGCATCAACAGAAAGTGACACACACTTTTTTAAAAAATTGACTTGTTCACGATTCACATCTTTACACACATGTCTATTAGTATTTGGACAGTGACACAGTTTTTATAGTGTTGCCTCTGTACACCTCCACAAAGGATTTGAAAAGGAGAAATAAATAAAGACTTTCGGCTTTAAATCAAGGGGTTTAACAAAAATATTGCCTTAACCATTTTGGAATGACAGGTGGTTTTAAACTTTCACAGGCTCAAAGTCATGGGACAGTAGGTTGATAAGCAGTTTCATGGCCAGGTGTGAAAGTTCTTAAAACAGACGCTAAAGAGGTTCACAGGAATGTTTATTTAAACGCAAGTCTCTAAAAAATTAAGAAGTTCTCAAATTTGTTCTTAAGAAAATCTTGATTATTTTCATAAGACTTAAGTAGGTTAGAGAGAGAAAGATGGTCCTGAGCTCAGATACTGACAGAAACACAGTCACTGTAGATACAGAGAGAAAAGGAGCAGAGTAGAGCACAGAACTCAATACAGTAAACTACAAAACACAGTGCAATACAATAAAATATAATATGTAAGCTGCTTCTCTCTCAGGGTCGCGGGGGGTGCTGGAGCCTATCCCAGCGGTCATCAGGTGGAAGACAGGATACAGCCTGGACATGTCACTAGTCCATCACAGGGCAGACAGACAGACACAGACAGTCACTCACACCCAGGGACAGTTTAGCACGTCCAATTGGCCTGACTGCATGTCTTTGGACTGTGGGAGGAAACCGGAGAACCCAGAGGAAACCCACGCAGACACGGGGAGAACATGCAGACTCCACACAGAGAGGACCCCGGTCACCCGGCCGGGGAATCGAACCCAGACCCTCCTCGCTGTGAGGCGACAGTGCCGCCCACCACGCCATGTATGATAAACAACATGAGATACATTCTGAATTTGTATAACCTGTGATTTCTGTTATTTAGCTTAATCCAATCAAAGGACAGTAAATGGAGTAAAAACATCATGAACTTGAGGTGGTGGTGGAAGAAATAGACAACAGGAAAAAAAACAGGAAAAAAAATCCTCACTGGAAAACATGATAGTTGTGGAGTGACGGACAGGATGGGCAGGGCCAGCAGTGGCAGTGTCTGTGATAAATTTAGATGCTCATAAGATTAAGAAAACATTTAAGAACATAATATTTTCAAGAATACCACTTGTTCTTGGAATTCATCTTTAGAAAATAGTTATGGGAATAGAACATAATTCTTATGACGTTATTTGACACTTTCTCGAATTTGGCCGCTGGAGTTGATTCCAAGTGCTAATTGTGTATTTATCTACTGATATACGCATGTTTACATATGCACTATACGTTGCACTACATTGTATTACTTGTATTGCAGATCTACTCTGAGCCAAGGCAACGTAATTTCGTTCTAATGCGCACTGAACAACAATTAAGTCTAAGTCTAAGCTGTTCATGGTAGCACTCAATAAGTGGTCCAAAGAGGTGTGGATGTGAAGGGACTGGCCATTAATAGGTTGCAAAAACAAAACAAGCCTATCAGAGAGGTAGCAGAAACTTTAGGAGTGGCCAAATAAACCGCTTGGCACGTTCTATAAAAGACGTAATGCACTGGCGAGCTCAGAAACACCCAAAGGCCTGGAAGACCGTGGAAGACAAGATCAGAGAATTCTTCTCCTGGTGAAGAAAAACCCCTTCACAACATCTAGTCAAGTCAAGGACATTCTAGAGGAGGTTGGCGTGTCATTGTCAAAGCCTACAATCAAGCAACATCTCCATGAATGTAAATACAGAAGGTTTACATCAAGATGCAAACCATTAGTAACAGTCAAAGACAGAAAGGCCAGATTAAACAAGAAAACATCTAAAAATAAAAAGTCTGGATTCTCTGAACAGATGTAACCAATATGAACCTGTCGTAGAATGATGGGAAGTAAAGAGTATAGAGCAAGCAAGCAAAGTTTGTTTATATAGCGCTTTTTACAACAGATGTTGCCACAAAGCAGCTTTACAGAACAATCAGTATTACAGAAAGAAAAGAAAAGAGAAGAAAATCCGAGTCCGAGCCCCCATGAGAGTCGCCAGCGGTGACTGTGGCAAGCAAAAACTCCTAAAGAGGAAGAAACCTTGAGAGGAACCAAGACTCAGAAGGGGAACCCGTCCTCCTACGGTCCACACCGGATAGTAAACATTATTAATATGAAGTATTAAAGTACAAAGATTAACTTGATTAATTTATGATGATGCAGCAGCATCTGAGGGTGAGGATTCCACAGTGTTGTAAAGCAAGAAGCTCAGTGGTGGTCAAGCCGGTCCAGAAGGCTGGTGAGCACTGGCGCCCGATCAAGGCAGAAGAGGCAAAAGCATCAGACGCATAAGATGGGCAGCCGATCAGCTCGGCAGAGAAAGGAAAGACACAGTCAGTTCTGTAAAGAGTGGCTGACCACAGATTACAGTAAAACAGAGCAGCAGCGACTCCAGCAGGTCCAGATCTGACAGGGAGACTAATCACCAAAGGCTCCACTATACAAGTAAGTTTTTAGCCTAGTCTTAAAAATTGATTCCCGAACATTAACAGGGAAATTATTCCAGAGCTGGGGGGCTCTGTATGAGAAGCTCTCCCCCCTGATGGAGCTTTATTATTTCTAGGTACCAGTAGTGAGCAGCGCCTTGTGATCTAAGTAGGTGTGATTGTTCATAGTGGGAGAGGAGCTCACTCAGGTACTGAGGGGCGAGTCCGTTTAGAGCTTTATAGGTCAGTAATAGGATTTTATAATCAATGTGAAATTTAACTGGTGACCAGTGCAGGGCTGATAAAACTGGACTAATATGGTCAAACTTTCTGGATCTTGTGAGACTCCGGCTGCAGCGTTCTGGACCAGCTGAAGCTTGTTGAGGCTTTTGCTGGGACGTCCAGACAGCAGGACATTACAGTGATCCAGCCTTGAAGTAATGAGTGCATGAACTAGCTTTTCTGCGTCCTGTAAAGATCATGCATAGAGAAGGAATAAAAGGGCTCATGAGCTGAAGCACAGCACATCATCTGCCAAACGTAGCGGCTGCCGAATGAATGACACCAAAACATATCATGAAAGCAGCCCAAGACCTTCTTAAGGCAAAGAAATGGAATGATCTTAAATTGCTGAGTCAGTCACCTGATCTAAACCCAATACAGCATGACTGCAAACTGAATTGCATCCAAATATTAAAACTAATCACTGTATTTTAAATATGGTTTTATGGGTTATGATAAAAAATAGCTGCAATTCCTTAATGGTTTATGCAATATTTTTAGTAAACCTGATGAACAAAAGCTGGGGGCAGCCATGGGCTGGAGGTCAAGGAACCAGCCTCGTCACTGGAAGGTCGCCGGTTCGATCCCCAGAGCCGACAGCACATGACTGAGGTGTCCTTGAGCAAGACACCTAACCCCCAACTGCTCCCCGGGCTCTGCGGATTGGGCTGCCCACCGCTCCGGGCAAGTGTGCTCACTGCCCCCTAGTGTGTGTGCTCACTAGTGTGTATGTGGTGTTTCACTTCATGGACAGGTTAAACACAGAGGTGAAATTTCCCCGTTGTGGGACTAATAAGGGAATCTTAATCTTAGAATCTACACTACAATCACATCTTGAATGCTTAAAACATAAAGTTAAAACTTTATTTACATCAAATGCAATAATGTTTTATACATGCTAAATACGCTTTAGATTAAAACAACATGCTGTATGTAATCATGCAATTTTATGAGGGAGGTGATTTTTTTTTCACTTGTGGATTATTTTCTTATATATATATATATATATATGTGTGTGTGTGTGTGTGTGTGTGTGTGTGTGTGTGTAAATTAAGGCTTCTGTTGTTGCCAGGCTTGCCAGGCTTGTCACAACACAAACACTGATGACATTTTAGCCTAATGTGACAGAGCAGGCTAAAGAGGCAGTCTTGCTTTATTTTATAATCCATCATTCATCACTGTGCATTGAATAAAACAAGTGTGCAGATAAAAACCACCCAGTCAACACTCCTTAAATATTTGAGAATGGTATTAATGTAATACAGTTACAGTGCAAATTAATACAGCTACCTAATACTTTCACTTTTCCACTTAAACTGTAAATGTACAAAGCTGATTATCTCACACTGCTGTAGTACTGGCCACCATATAGCACTCACCTGGATTATCCAACAGAAACCAGTATGCATCCAGATATTAATTACATTTCGGTGAAATACCCAGACATGTTTTGTCTCCAGTGCTGAGACTAGTCATCCCATTGAAGTGTATCAGGCTTGATAAAATGTTATATATGATATTGATATGATATTGGGCTCTAATATACATGTAGCTGTTTGAAAGTACTATGAGAAGGCTACATATGTTTCAACGGAGCTCTGGCTGAAAAGATAAGGCTCTATGTGTGTCGACGAAGCCCGAGCTCGGGGCTCTGGGGTCCCAGGAGAGAGATGGGCCCCTCGCTTTAGAATAAGCTGAGGCCATAATAGCAAAAATCAGATGTAAGCCATACCATAAGATGTTTTCTCGTGTGAATGTATATGTTGAAGGGAGAGTTGAGGCCCTAGCTGCCTAGCTGCCTTGTCAGCTGTAAGAATAAGCCTTTCCAGATGTTTTCACATGTTAATGTATGGATTTTGCGTTATGTGTGTGCGTAAATTTTGTTTAAAAAGCTGAAGCATCTTGGACTTGAAGGAGATTCCACATTGGCTTCTGGGTCTCTGCAACAAGGACTTTAAGCGCTATCTTTAATTTGAAATAAAGTTGTTCGTGTTTAAATCCAGAAAGTGTCTACAGAGCTTTCGTCTCCCCACCTACACAACTGAGAATAAACAACATCACAAATAACCAGATCATTAAACATATCGCTGCTGTCGGAAGAAAACCTTGTACCTCCAAAATGGGAACTTTACAGGAGAAGGAAAAAACCTACTTTACTTTTAATGTAAGTCAATGGAACCAGACGTCTTTCTAGGCAATTTTGGTCCATTTCTTTTGGCCCATTTATCATGAAAGTTTGATACAATGTAAAGGACAAAAGATATTGTCAAATTATGCAAAAAAACTGGAAAATGACAAAAATGGAGATATGTGGCTTTGTTCCGACAGCAGCGATAGATTGATTAGTCTAAATTGGATGAGTGACGAGGATGGACAAGATTAGAAATGAGCAGATCAGAGGGACGGTGAAGGTGGAGCAGTTTGGAGATAAAGCCAGAGAGGCCAGGTTGAGATGGTTTGGACATGTGTTGAGGAGGAATAGTGGATATATTGGGCAAAGAATGTTGGAGATGGAGCTGCCGGGTAGAAGGAGAAGAGGTCGACCTCAGAGAAGGTTTATGGATGTAGTGAAGGTGGACATGGAGATGGCTGGTGTGAAAGTAGAGAAGGCAGATGGACACTTCAAATGCACAGGTCTTCATACAGCATACATTTACGGCATTTGGCAGACACTCTTATCCAGAGGGACTTACAACTTGATTATTTTGCACAGGGAGGCCAAGGTGGTGTTGGGAGTCTTGCCCAAGGACTCTTATTGGTATAGTGTAGGGAGCTGACCCAGGTGGGGGATTGAACCCCAGCCTACAGCATAGGAGGCAGAAGCGTTAACCACTACACTATCCAACCACCCTGGTGGCATCCGTTGAAGTCTTTTGCAGTCCATATATGATCTGTATATTACTGTAGTGCACAATTTCCAGCAAATCTCGGAAGGCTGGGGGAGCTATTTTTCACACACCCAGTGTTTTTTATAAATACACTGGAAGTCATTCCAGGAATTTAAAGGATGCGCCTCAGTCTGGACAGAAACACAGTTTTGGTTACCATTAGAGTTGTTTGGCTGATCTTGCATCCAATAT